>NC_090649.1:35497705-35797705 GCF_040937935.1 Hyperolius riggenbachi
CTTAGTATAAAATGTGTTCACCTGGATGACCCCACCAACCATAAGGTCCCCTTCCTTGTAGTAGCCATCTATAATGTGTCTATGTAACGTGCATCTGGCATCAGGCAGGGCTACCTCTTTACATACTGTGGGGAGAATCTGCAGCACTATGATCAGTGATCCCAACACACAGGGTTTACCCAGAAGTATTGTAGCGAGGAGGCTGGGCAGCACGGCACAGAGCATGAGGGCTGGAGACAGAGGAGCTTCTGGTGTGATCATCGCCTGGCCATGGCAGGGACATCTGCACTTACAGCAATAACCAAGGTCTGTAATATAGTATGTGCAGCCAATATATTTACTTGAGTCCCATCAAAATAATTTTGTGCTTGAAATATTCTGTTTTAAAAACAATCAGTTTGGAGAAATAGGTTTTTATCATGTATAAAACTTGGGTATTTTAATTTCAGCAGAATACATATGTGGAATAACTCACAAAAAACATGCAAGATTTGGTCAGGAAAAGTTTCAAGTGAAATGCAACTTTTAGCTAGAAAGCTTTGCTCTAAATATGCGTTAGTACCGCACAAGTCTTGTCATAACTTTATAACTTCAAAAAATGATACATCCGGGAAGAGTCTTTCATGACCAACTGAAGATATGTGCCTTTAGAACTCTCCACATAAGCACCAAATTGGCAACCACTTTGCTTAGAAATCCTTTTATCCCCCCCCCACCAAGTGGCATGGAAAAAGGTGGGTGAAAGAGGAGCATCTTGAGATCTACTTCACAACTGGCAGCTACAGCTTCATCACCCCAGTGGCCTTGGCTCACTACCAATATAGTAGATCCACACTTCCCCATGTGCTCGACCTCATGCTTTTCCAACCAGTGGCGTAGCTAAAGAGCTAGGGGCCCCGATGCAAGTTTTACATGCCCCCCCCCCCCCCAAGCAATCTATACATAACAATTGATACGATGCACCAAAATCTGCCAAGGATTTCCACAGTGTCAGAGGTGCAAGAAGGGGGTGGGAAACAGTTTGTTAATGATTATTACTATTCAAAGCATCTATAGAAGTGATTATTACCAGCACAGGGCCAATAGAGAGCTAATATTGCGCTTGAGGAAGGGCCCCTCGGGGCCCCTCTGACCCAAGGGGCCGTATGTGGTTGCTACCTCTGCAACCCCTATTGCTACGCCACTGTTTCCAACTCTAAAGCTGAGTAGGCCCACACTCTGGAAGACATTTGGTGGCACCTCTGAGACCTTGCCACAAAGTGGGACCTTAATGAGCAAACCACCACAATTTTTTCCTCTACTTGGGCAGAACTAGCAGCCATTTAAGAGGACCCCACTTTCACAAATACTAGGGTAAGTGATCTAGAGCAGTGTTTTTCAACCGCTGTTCCGCGGCACACTAGTGTGCCACGAGATGTTGCCTGGTGTGCCGTACGGCAGGGGACCCCAACCACCGGGCGGCAGCAGGTCTGGCCTCTCACTCCTCCCCTCCCCGCGGCCGCCCGCTCCTGTTACCTTATCATGATGTCTGATGAGATTCCCCCGTAGCCGCTCTCCTCAGTGGCATCTCCTATTACAGCAGCGCACTCGGCACTGGGCACTATACTGGCCACTATACTAGCTATCTGGGCACTATACTAGCTATACTGGGCACTACCTACCTATACTGGGCACTATACTAGCTATACTGGGTACTTTACTGGCTATACTGGGGCACTACCTACCCATACTGGGCACCTACCCATACTGGGACTATACTAGCTGTACTGGTCATTATACTAGCTATACTGGGGCACTATACTAGCTATACTGGGGTAACTATACTAGCCATACTGGGGCAACTAAACTCCCTATACTGGGGAAACTATGCTAGCTATGCAGCCGCACCCCAGCCCCCCTCCTCCCATAAACCGCTGCGCACGACACTGTCCACTAGGTCGCGCAAACACCAGCGAGCCCCCCCCCCCCCCGCCGTTCCACGGAGAAATATGTGGTCAGAAAGTGGTCCCCGGGCCGGAAAAGGTTGGGGACCACTGATCTAGAGAAGGAGGTGGCAGCCTTACATAGTCAGAAGAAGCAGGAGAACCTACACTGTTTTTACAGAATTCAACTGGAAGAATGCCAGAAAGGGGGCCACCACAATAATTTTAGGCTGAGAGGACTCCCAGAGGAGAGGTCTGCGGAGCAGGATCTAAAATTAGATTTACTTCACCAGGCATTAAGACTTATCTTCCTTGGAACGAGTTTCACTAGGGGCACGGTTTGCAAGCTCCATCACTTTGCAATCAAAAAAGAGATTATTGGGAGCCAAGAGCTATGATACCATAGATTTTTATGTAGATTTCTATGGAGCTTCTATCCATCTGTTTCAACATCTTGCCCCAATCACTGTGAACCAGAGATAAGCACGTAAGGCTCTTTAACAGGTCCTCTAACAATAAGGAACAATTTTCTGCGGAGGCTTCTCCTTCCACTTCATAGTGAAAAAGGGCCCAACTCCTCCTGATTAAAATCATCTGCATTATTGCACAAGCAATTCTGTGTCTGAGACTTAAAAGACTAATCAAGATGGCCAGAAAGGGAGTGATGTATACCATAGCTTTCAGACCTACATGACGGAGTAGGCTAGGCTCAAAGAGGTAAAGCTATAGTCTAAGACCTTTTTGTTTTTCTTAAAATTCAGACAGTAAATATGAAGAAGAAACAGTTGTTGAAGGGTGTTTTTTTTTAGACCGCTGTAACGATTGGTGTCAGCACGCAGAGAGAATCTGATTATTGGTGATCTGCAGTATCACCAAGAATGCAGATATATACCCGATTATTGATGATCTGCAGAATCACCGATAATACAGATATAGGGCTTGATTCACAAAAGAGTGCTAACTGTTAGCACGGCCGTTTTTCGCGCGAATTTTCGTATTGCGCGCGATCGCGAATTTTCACGCTAAACGATAACGTTTTCGCGTGCAAACGCGAATTTTCGCGCGAAAACGATATCGATTTCGGGGTCGCACGCAATGCGAAAAAGAGTACAGGAACCTTCCTACAGCCTGAGGCTCTCCAAGGGGTGGAGTCAGGCTGTAGGTAGGACGTACCAGAGAGTGAGTGACACCTGAAGGTGGATGTCACTATCTGATCTGGACAGATCTGGAGACTATCTCTTAAGGAGAGAGATAGCTCTCGAGGTCGGGCAAGCCTGGTCGGCAACACACGGACAGACAAGGTACAAAGACAGTAAGCTGATTCGGTATCCAAGGCAAGCAGGGTTTGGCAACGGAATATCAGATATGCAAGGTACCGAATCAGAGATCAGAAGAGTAGTCAGGACAGCAATAAGTCATAACAGATATCAAACAATGCCTAGTCTGGGTGTGAGGTCCTTGGTCTCTACACCCTGGAACTAGTCTGATGTATAGCAGAAAGATAACACACGTTCCCTAGTCTGGGTGTGAGGTCCGTGGTCTCTACACCCTGGAACTAGTCTGACGCATAACAGAATGATAACACAAGTTCCCTAGTCTAGGTGTGAGGTCCGTGGTCTCTACACCCTGGAACTAGTCTAACATATAACAGAATGATAACACACGTTCCCTAGTCTGGGTGTGAGGTCCGTGGTCTCTACACCCTGGAACTAGTCTGATGTATAACAGAATGATAACACAAGTTCCCTAGTCTGGGTATGAGGTCCGTGGTCTCTACACCCTGGAACTAGTCTAACATATAAGAGAGCAAAATACAAGTAAACTGGCTCAGTGTGAATTCCCAGGTCCACCTGGTTCAAACACACTGTTGGATCTGACTAAGGTCTGAGTGCTTCCACGTAGTGTTCGCAACGGCAGACAACTTGTGACTGGCCAGCTGTAACTATATATGGAGTAGTGCTCTCTGGCGCCACCCCTAAGTGATCAACCAATAGTTACCAGCTCTGGGGTCAGCTGATCAGCTTGGTCAGCTGATCCCTCCTTGCTCATCATAAAAGTTCTGCCTCTCAGCGCGCGTGCGCATATTCCTAAGCCTGTGTGAACTAACAGACTCAGCCACACCAGACACACGCTGCTGCGTGCAAACCGCCGCGCTGGACGCGGAACCAGCCGCCTTGCTGTCAATACATGCGGCGGCTTTTCCGTGTTCTGCCATGTTGCCAGACGCACGCTTCCGCGTGCAAACCGCCGCATTGGACGCGGAATCAGCCGCCTTGCTGTCAGAACACGCGGCGGCTTTTCCGCGTTCTCTCACACCCCTTATACCAGTTCTCTGCCTTTTTGATTAAAAATGATTTCAACTTTCCATGAGCATGCAAGTGATATGTATGTGATTCGTATGTTGAATTAGTAGACAATTGCAGACTATGAATTATGACTTCCACAGGAAACCCATAATCAGGGCGCAACCCGGAGAAATAGAAGGCTTTGCTCTTTTAGGGCCCTATCACTCCGGAGAGCATTTTTGAAGTTGTTTTTTTTTTTTTTTTAATGTTCCCATTGACTTGCATCACTGTAAAATCGCAGGAGCAATTTTTCAAAAAATCAATATTGCAGCAATTGTACCACAATTTTGCCACAATTTCAATGTAAGTCAATGGGACCATTTAAAAAAAAAAAAAAAAAAACAACCCGAAAAATGCTCTCTGATATGACAGGGCCCTTAGAGGGTACTTTCCAAATGTGAAAACACCTAGACAAGGAAGAATGTATGGACACAAGTACTGAAAGCTTAACCGTCAAGAGAAAAAAGGCCTTTGAGACCAATATGAACTGTCTGAACTATAGGTATAAGTTAAGTATAGGTTAAGTCAAAGTTAAGTAGAAACTGTAAAGATAATTATGGTGTTGGTAATAATTGATGTGTAAATTTATGTCTCAGAATGGGATGCTATTCATCCCATAGCATGGTCTGACCACCAGGGTGTTACCCTGCATCTGGACTGGTTACACACTCCCAGTGGTGCTCACCGCCAGGTGGTGATCACGCTTACGCGTGGATTCATGACCATTTTGACGCATTCCGCCTCGGACACGCTAAGCCGTGAATAGATTTTCAACCACGAAAATCTGCTTCGGCTTCGCGTGAATGCGGACAGAAATCCGCATTCACGCTCGTGAAACCCGGCGCTGAAGTCGTGGTTAGCGGAAATGCGTCAAACTATGCGGAAGTGACACATTGCAGGCCAATCAGAGGGCCCCAGCCAGGCCCTAGCAACCAATCACAGGAGGGGAGCTATGCCCTCCCCTCCTGAATATAAAGTGGCGGCCATGATGGAAAAGCTCTGTCCTTGCTAGACTGTGGTGCTGAGAGGATTATCTCCAGGCCATTGTTGTTTGAGCAAGTGCATTTATTGTGTTAAAAACAAAGCGTTTTTTTTGCTAACACTGCTCTTATAATGTACACAGTTAGCTAGTCAGTGATTGATTGCTGTAGTTAGTTGTAGTCAGTGTAGTGTAGTGGGAGTGTGTGAGTCTAGTGATTATTTAACTGTGTGTAGTGCAGGCAGGTTCAGTGCTGCAGTGTAGTCAGTGTAGTGGGAGTGGGGATTATCTGTGTGTAGTGCAGGCAGGCAGGTTAGTGCAGCTGCAGTGTTCACTTGTATATTCCAGTGACAGTTATACACTTGTACTATTTGCAGGCAGCCAGTCACACCGCGGGCGCCGCCACTCTCTGCCAGCGCAGTTCATTCATTCTGTCAGTGACCTTGTGCCGTGCCCAGTGCCCACTGCTCGCTCGCTTGCATATAAGCATCTCATTACACACTTGTATATTATTTCAGTGACAGTTATACACTTCACTTGTACTATTTGCAGGCAGCCAGTCACACCGCCGGCACCGCCACTCTCTGCCATCGCTGTTCATTCATTCTGTCAGTGACCTTGTGCCGTGCCCAGTGCCCACTGCTCGCTCGCTGGCATATAAGCATCTCATTACACAGTGTGACATCCTTGTGTGCCCACTGCATCCTTCAGTGACCTAGTTGTATATCCAGTGCCCACTGCTGTGCCCACTGCATCCTTCAGTGACCTTGTACTGTGCCCACTGCATCCTTCAGTGACCTAGTTGTATATCCAGTGCCCACTGCTGTGCCCACTGCATCCTTCAGTGACCTTGTACTGTGCCCACTGCATCCTTCAGTGACCTAGTTGTATATCCAGTGCCCACTGCTGTGCCCACTGCATCCTTCAGTGACCTTGTTCTGTGCCCACTGCATCCTTCAGTGACCTAGTTGTATATCCAGTACCCACTGCTGTGCCCACTGCATCCTTCAGTGACCTTGTACTGTGCCCACTGCATCCTTCAGTGACCTAGTTGTATATCCAGTGCCCACTGCTGTGCCCACTGCATCCTTCAGTGACCTAGTTGTATATCCAGTGCCCACTGCTGTGCCCACTGCATCCTTCAGTGACCTTGTACTGTACCCACTGCATCCTTCAGTGACCTAGTTGTATATCCAGTGCCCACTGCTGTGCCCACTGCATCCTTCAGTGACCTTGTACTGTGCCCACTGCATCCTTCAGTGACCTAGTTGTATATCCAGTGCCCACTGCTGTGCCCACTGCATCCTTCAGTGACCTTGTACTGTGCCCACTGCATCCTTCAGTGACCTAGTTGTATATCCAGTGCCCACTGCTGTGCCCACTGCATCCTTCAGTGACCTAGTTGTATATCCAGTGCCCACTGCTGTGCCCACTGCATCCTTCAGTGACCTTGTACTGTGCCCACTGCATCCTTCAGTGACCTAGTTGTATATCCAGTGCCCACTGCTGTGCCCACTGCATCCTTCAGTGACCTTGTACTGTGCCCACTGCATCCTTCAGTGACCTAGTTGTATATCCAGTGCCCACTGCTGTGCCCACTGCATCCTTCAGTGACCTAGTTGTATATCCAGTGCCCACTGCTGTGCCCACTGCATCCTTCAGTGACCTTGTACTGGGCCCACTGCATCCTTCAGTGACCTAGTTGTATATCCAGTGCCCACTGCTGTGCCCACTGCATCCATCAGTGACCTAGTTGTATATCCAGTGCCCACTGCTGTGCCCACTGCATCCTTCAGTGACCTTGTACTGTGCCCACTGCATCCTTCAGTGACCTAGTTGTATATCCAGTGCCCACTGCTGTGCCCACTGCATCCTTCAGTGACCTAGTTGTATATTCAGTGCCCACTGCTGTGCCCACTGCATCCTTCAGTGACCTTGTACTGTGCCCACTGCATCCTTCAGTGACCTAGTTGTATATCCAGTGCCCACTGCTGTGCCCACTGCATCCTTCAGTGACCTAGTTGTATATCCAGTGCCCACTGCTGTGCCCACTGCATCCTTCAGTGACCTTGTACTGTGCCCACTGCATCCAGTGATTCATTACTAGCAACATGTCTGGCAGGGTTTCGCGGGGTGAGAGGAAAGGGAGTTCAATTGCCTCAGCCACTTCTGGGACTGCTCCACGTCCAGGGAGAGGACGCCCAGCTGTACGTGGTCGTGATGCAGCAGAAAGGGGGGCAGCAAAGCCTGGTCCAAGTCAGCGGACGCCATTGTCCAAATATTTTAAAGTTTCTGGTCCCCATGTGGTGGTTGAGCAAATGGAACCTGACGTACTCATGGACATCATGACTTCCTCCCAGACCTCTACTGTGAGCACCACTCCAAGCAGCAGCAGCAGCCAACGTCCCACGCTTGTTGTGACATCCACCCCAGCACCCACTGGTCAGAAGCCCTCCCAGGATGACAGCGTTCTGTCCCTCAGTCCGGCATCTGGGAACCTACTGACAAGAAGCTCAGGACTTACTGGGGACTGATGTGGCAGAGATTGAGATCGGGCCACAATCACAAGCGTTGTTGAGTTCTGGTGATGAAGAAGAGGGGTCTGTGTCTGGGGATGTAGGGACAGAAGAGGAGGCGGGGGAGTCAGAGGAAGAGCTGGATTATGATGATGCTGCTGATGATGACGACGTTGTGGACCCTAACTATGCACAGCCTGCTGAGTCCGTGGAAGAATGGTCAGAGCAGGATGACGAATCACCTCGGCCTAGGCAAGGATATCGCCATATGTCAGGCAGGGGCAGGGGCATCGGCAGCAGTGGGCGTGGAGGAAGTAGACAGGACACTGCTTCAGCCGGCACCACCACCATGCAACCCCCGGCAACTACTACCACACATTGTTCCGCTGCACCCTCTGCTAGTGGGGGCCGCAGTAAATTAAAGTCACCAGTGTGGGATTGCTTTGACGAATGTACTGATGACAAAAGGTATGCGGTGTGCAGGTTATGCAGCAAAAGATTGAGCCGTGGGAAAAGTCTGAGCAAGATGGGTACCTCATCCCTCCAGGGCCACCTGAGAAGCCGCCACTGCCGCGAGTATGCGGAGTTTAAGAGGAAGCAGGCACTGCTGGCAGGGGTTCCTGAGAACAGAAGGCCCACCAGCGCAGCAGCATCATCCCTCCCTCAGGGTCGTGAATCCCCCACAGCAGCAGCAGTAGTAGCACGCAAGCGCTCTTCCACCTCGGCTACTCAGGACACAGACATTGAGGCTGGCAGCCAGTGTTCGTCTCTCTCCTCTGTCTCCCCTGCATCCCAGCGTCGTCAGACCCTGCTGAGCGACACCTTTCAGGGTCTGACCAAGCCTCTGCCTCCAAGCCACAGGCGGATCCGCAAACTAAATGGCTTGCTGGCCCGGGCCATGGCATCACAGCTGCTTCCCTACTCCCTGGTGCAGGAGGGGAGCGCCATGCGGACGCTGCTCCAATTTGGCATCCCCGAGTGGCAAGTCCCCAGTCGCCACTATTTCAGCAGGAGCGCGATCCCAGCACTCCACAAGTTTGCGGTGGAAAACGTGGCCTGTTCCCTGGACTACTCTGTGGGCAAGCGGGTCCACGTGACCATGGACTCGTGAAGTAGCAGATTTGGGACAGGTCGCTACCTGTCCTTTACGGCCCACTGGGTGACACTGATGGAAGGGAGGGAGGACAAGAGTGCATCAGCCCAGCTAGTGGTGCCACCGCGCGGGATCAGGGGGGATGCAGAAGGGTCCTGTCACGACACTCCCTCTGCACCCGGAAAGCAAGCCTGCCTCGGCAGCAGCAGCGCCAAGCCTCGGCACTGCCAAGCCCTTTTAAAATTGGTGACCCTGGGGAAGGAGAGGCTTACGGCCACCAACGTCCTGGCCGCCCTCAGAAAGCAGGAGCGGAGGTGGCTGACCCCCAGAGGCCTGGAAGTGGGGTATGTGGCAGCCGATAACGGGGCCAACCTGGTGGCAGCAGTGCAGCAGGGAAACCTCCAGCACATCCCCTGCTTGGCCCACGTGTTCAATCTTGTGGTGCAGCGCTTCTTGCGCACCTACCAGGGGATGAGCGAGCTGCTGCAGGATGCCCGGGCGGTGGTACGCTTTTTCCGCCTGTCAGCCACTGCCTCTGCACTCTTGTCCACCTTACAGCAGCAGTATGGAAGGCCACAACACCGGCTGATCATCGACATGCCAGTTCGCTGGAATTCGACTCTGGCCATGTTGGAACGGCTGTGTCAGCACAGGCTGGCTCTTAGGGCCTACATGCTAGACCCAAGTGTCCCCAGCAACCAGCAAGTCCCCATGATTACTGCCACTCAGTGGACACTGATGCAGCAAGTATGCCTGGTGCTGAGTCCCTTCCTGGAGGCAACCAAGATGGTCAGTGGGGAGCGGGCCTCTGTGTGCCAGTGGGTGCCCTTGGTTTGTCTACTGGAGCAGGCAATGGACAATTTAATTGAGCATGGGGATGAATCCCTGAGGCAGTTGGAAGAACAGGAGCAGATGGCAGCACAGTCCAGCTCAGAGGAGGGCTCACAGCAGGTAGTGGAAGAGTTGGAGGTCCCTAACCTGAATGAGGAGGAGGAGGAGGAGCAGAGTGCAGCAGGCGTTGTACGTGGATGGCGGTTTGAGGAGGACAACGACATGGCACAGGAAGAGGACAGGCATGCGTTATGGGACAATGGTGAGGACGAGGAAGATCTTGCTGGCAGGGCCCACTTGTTTCCCATGGCTGTGCACATGTTGCGCTGCCTTCGCAGGGACCCCCGGGTGATCCAGATGCGTTCAAGGGAGGACATCTGGATTACCTTGATGCTTGATCACCGTCTGAAGGGGAAGCTGGGAGACTTAATGACACCATCCACCACCGAGCAACGCACAAGGGAGTTGAAGGAGGCCCTTGTGCGCAGACTACTGGAAGCATTCCCCCAGCCTTCCACCCTCACTGTAACTGCTCTGCCAAGCCAGCAAGAGGTGCCTGCCATTGCCACTAGCAGCACAACAACAACCACCAGCACCAGCAGCAGCAGAACTGGCGCCCCGGAGACCTGAAGAGCCTAAGCAAGAGCCTGTATGCAGTGCAGCAGCCCAGAACAGAGGTGCCCGCCACAGCATCCACCACCAACCAGCACAAGCAACGACTGACCACCATGGTGTCTGACTATATGGGGTCATCCAGCGGGCTCAATGACACCGACAGCCCCGTGGACCCCTTGGAGTACTGGGTCAAGAGACTGGACATCTGGAGCGAGCTTTCCCAGTACGCCCTGGAACTCCTATCCTGCCCTCCTTCCAGTGTCCTCTCAGAGAGATGCTTTAGTGCGGCCGGTGGCGTGGTCACAGAGAAGCGCTCTCGGTTCTCCCACGCCTCTGTGGACAAACTCACCTTCCTGAAAATCAACCAGGCTTGGGTGGAAGGTGAGTTCCTGGCCCCTATTGTCGGACACAGGGGGACATGAAGTGGCTGCTGCATGTGCTGTTGTTAACTATGCCTGCCTTTATAAAGACAGTTACTACCTGCCTAGTGCCTACCTTGGTTAATTTTTTGGTGTTATGGTACTACTACCAGTAAGTTGCCATGGTCCTCCTTCTGAGCTGCTGAACTGACCGCCCACTTTGTCCTCCTGACTCAGTCGCTACTACACTCTGCATTCACACTGCCCGGGTCACTGGGTGCATTTAATTTTTTGGCCAGCACTATGACGCTGTGCTACTACTACTACCACCAGTATGTTGCCATGGTCCTTCTGTGCTGCTGAACTGACCGCCCGCATTGTCCTCCTCCTCCTGACTCAGTCGCTTCCACCAATGTACTCTGTCTGCGTTCACACTGCCCGGGTCATCGGGTGCATTTAATTTTTTGGCCAGCACTATGACACTGTGCTACTACTACTACCACCAGTATGTTGGAATGGTCCTTCTGTGCTGCTGCTGCTGAACTGACCGCCCGCATTGTTCTCCTTCTCCTGACTCAGTCGCTTCCCGCTGCTGCACTCTGCGTTCACACTGCCCGGGTCACTGGGTGCATTTAATTTTTTGGCCAGCACTATGACGCTGTGCTGCTACTACTACCACCAGTATGTTGGCATGGTCCTTCTGTGCTGCTGCTGCTAAACTGACCGCCCGCATTGTCCTCCTCCTCCGGACTTAGTCGCTTCCCGCTGCTGCACTCTGCGTTCACACTGCCCGGGTCACTGGGTGCATTTAATTTTTTGGCCAGCACTATGACACTGTGCTACTACTACTACCACCAGTATGTTGGCATGGTCCTTCTGTGCTGCTGCTGCTGCTGAACTGACCGCCCGCATTGTCCTCCTCCTCCTGACTCAGTCGCTTCCCGCTGCTGCACTCTGCATTCACACTGCCCGGGTCACTGGGTGCATTTAATTTTTTGGCCAGCACTATGACGCTGTGCTGCTACTACTACCACCAGTATGTTGCCATGGTCCTTCTGTGCTGCTGCTGCTGCTGAACTGAACGCCCGCTTTGTCCTCCTCCTCCTCCTGACTCAGTCGCTACCACGGTACCACCAATGCACTCTGTCTGCGTTATCACTGCCCGGGTCACCGGGTGCATTTAATTTTTTGGCCAGCACTATGACACTGTGCTACTACTACTACCACCAGTATGTTGGCATGGTCCTTCTGTGCTGCTGCTGCTGAACTGACCGCCCGCATTGTCCTCCTCCTCCTGACTCAGTCGCTTCCCGCTGCTGCACTCTGCATTCACACTGCCCGGGTCACTGGGTGCATTTAATTTTTTGGCCAGCACTATGACGCTGTGCTGCTACTACTACCACCAGTATGTTGCCATGGTCCTTCTGTGCTGCTGCTGCTGCTGAACTGAACGCCCGCTTTGTCCTCCTCCTCCTCCTGACTCAGTCGCTACCACGGTACCACCAATGCACTCTGTCTGCGTTATCACTGCCCGGGTCACCGGGTGCATTTAATTTTTTGGCCAGCACTATGACGCTGTGCTACTACTACTACCACCAGTATGTTGCCATGGTCCTTCTGTTCTGTGCTGCTGAACTGACCGCCCGCATTGTCCTCCTCCTCCTGACTCAATCGCTTCCACCAATGTACTCTGTCTGCGTTCACACTGCCCGGGTCACCGGGTGCATTTAATTTTTGGGCCAGCACTATGATGCTGTGCTGCTACTACTACCACCAGTATGTTGCCATGGTCCTTCTGTGCTGCTGAATTGACCGCCCGCATTGTCCTCCTCCTCCTGACTCACTCGCTTCCACCAATGTACTCTGTCTGCGTTCACACTGCCCGGGTCACCGGATGCATTTAATTTTTTGGCCAGCACTATGACGCTGTGCTGCTACTACTACTACCAGTATGTTGCCGTGGTCCTTCTGTGCTGCTGAACTGACCGCCCGCATAGTCCTTCTCCTGACTCAGTCGCTACCACCACTGCACTCTGCGTTCACACTGCCCGTGTCCACTGACAACTCTGCTGCGATGTCATTGCTAATTGCTGCAAAAAAAACAAAAAACAAATTACAAAAACCTCTCTGGGGCCTTTTTGGTGTCAGCCACTCATCCTCCTCCAGCGGTACCTTCGCCGCCAAGTGCCATTGGAACTCGCCTTCACCTCTTTGATTGCTTAACGCGTATATCCCTTTTTAAAACCACGTATTACCAATTAATAGCCCCATTTACAGTGGTGATTTGTCTTTAAAAGCCATTAAAAAAAAATTGGGAATTTTTTATGTTGAAGTTATGTTGCCCCTTATCACCTCGATAATCCATGCAATTTGGGGGATTGTAGCATGTATGGGGGCTTTGTTATTAACGTTAAAAGAAAATCCGCCTCCGGGTGGGAACATTCACGGCAGAAAATCCGCGTGGTTGCGTGGACGCGGATGAAAATCCGCATGCGGCGGGGCCGAATGCGGATTTTTTTTTGCAACCACGCGGATTGCCGAATTCGTGGATGAGGCACATCCGAGCATCCCTGCACACTCCACACAAACATCACCATTGGAGATTAAAGGGAACCCTGCTACAAGATAAAATCCTTTTACACAAACTAAACTTGCTATGGAATTACGATCATTTTTCCAAACTAACACAGACTCAGTATCGTCGTCATATGGTATACTCTGGGAGTCACACAAGGCCTTCATCAGAGGCCTATTCATAGAAGAAGGTTCCAGGTGGAAAAGATTATCCTCTCATAAACCTCTATCCCTTCAATCCTCCCTTTTTAAGGCTCAGGCACTTTATAAATCCAACCCTACACAAACTCATTTTTACTCAAGTGCAGCAATTAAAACAAGGCATTCATACTCATCAAACAGTCTAACTTGAAAAGTGTATTAGGTGGACCAAAAACCTATTTTTCGAACGTGGGAATAAACCTCACACGCTTCCAGCACGTAAGTTGAATCTGGAAGATTCCCAACAAACTATATATTCTATGAAAGCCTTGAGTGGCCTGGTAAATTATGACCCATCAAAAATAGCATAGATCTTCACAGAATATTAGCAGATGTTCTAAAAGCTTTCCCCTCCTTTAACCACTTAAAGGGACTCCGAGCAGTGCAGAAACTATGGAAAGATGCACATCATTTTAAAGCTCTCTTTCTCCTCTTTCCAATGATATATAAACCGCCACCCTGCGCCTTTTAGTTTTCGCTATTTTCGCGATTGAAATTGCCGCGGCCGCGATTTCGATCGCGAAAATAGAGAAAACTAAAAGGCGTAGGGCAACGATGTAGGTGTCGTCAGAAAGAGGAGAAAGAGAGCTTTAAAATGATATCCATCAAGCCATAGTTATATTGCATTACACAGGGCGACTTTTTGTCAAAGTCAGCAGCTGCATTCAGCATAATGGAGCTGCTGACACTGGGGAAAGTGTCGTCCTGTGTAATACAATATAACTATGGCTTGATGGATATCATTTTAAAGCTCTCTTTCTTCTCTTTCTGACGACACCTAAATCGTTGCCCTACACCTTTTAGTTTTCTATATTTTCGCGATCAAAATCGCGGTCGCGGCAATTTCAATCGCGAAAATAGCGAAAACTAAAAGACGTAGGGTGGTGGTTTATATATCATTGGAAAGAGGAGAAAGAGAGCTTTAAAATGATATGCATCTTTCCATAGTTTCTGCACTGCTCGGAGTCCCTTTAAGCTCTCAGTCGTTTTCACTTTATGCATCCGAGCAATGTTCACCTCCCATTCATTAGCCTACAACTTTATCACTACTTATCACAATGAACTGATCTATATCTTGTTTATTCCGCTACCAATTAGGCTTTCTTTGGGTCTTTGGGGGGTACATTTTGCTAAGAGCTACCTTACTGTAAATGCATTTTAACAGTAAGAATAAGAAAAAAAATGAAAAATTTCATTATTTGTCAGTTTTCGGCCATTATACTTTTAAAATAATACATGCCTCCATAATTAAAACCCACGTATTGTATTTGTCCATTTGTCATGGTTATTTCACCATTTAAATTATGTCCCTATCACAATGTATCGCGACAATATTTTATTTGGAAATAAAAGAGCATTTTTTCCGTTTTGCATCCATCACTATTTACAAGCTTATAAAAAAAAAATAGAGAGACATATTTCATCTTTACATAGATATTTAAAAAGTTTAGACCCTTAGGTAAATATTTATGTGTTGTTTTTTTTATATAGTAATGTTTTTTTTTTTTTCATTAAACATTTTATGTGGGCATTTTTGGGAGGGTGGGATATAAAAAGTGTTTTATTTGGGGAAATATTTGTGTATTGTAATGTTTTTTTTACTTTTACTTGTAGTTTTACTTTTTGGCCACAAGATGGCAATCTTGAGTTTGTTTACATGACGTCACTCTAAGCGTATAATGTACGCTTAGAGGGACATAGCTTAAGAAAAAGCGTAGCTTCCGAGAGAAGCTGTCGCTTTTTCAGCGGGGGAGAGGAATCAGTGATCCATAGCCCAATACATTGATTCCTGGGCTACCGAATCCGCGGCCGGGAGTGCGCGTGCACTCGCGCGATCGGCCGCGGGAGTGCGCATGTCCTCCTTGACGTTTTTATACGTCAAGGAGGACAAAGTGGTTAAATCAGCAGATGGACTTTCTTATACTATAAGAAATTCCAAGACATCCTCCTACCCTACCTCTCCACTCTAGCCTCTAAAATGATGCAAGGGAAAACGCCCCCTACAACAATGCTAAATTCCCTAATCACGGTAATCCTTAAAGACGGAAAGGCCCCTTAATTATCTCAGAGCTGCAGACCTATCTCCCTTTTAAATTCAGATTTGAAAATTATAACCAAAGCCATTGCCAACCGACTTAATCCAATTTTAACCACATTAATTAACAACGACCTAGTTGGCTTTGTTTTAGGTCGTCAAGCCTGAGATAACACTAGAAAAGCTATAGACCTTATTTCACTTATGAACAGGGATGGCCAGCCTTCTCTGCTTCTCAGCTTGGCTGCAGAGAAGACCTTTGACCTCCTTTATTGGCCTTTTTTATTCAGAGTACTAGAGCTCCAGGATTTTGAGGGTCCTTTTATTTCCTTACTACGCTTCCTATACTCCTCCCCCACCTCTTTGGTTAAATTACCCTTCGCTCCTTCCAGTCCATTTTAAATTAAGAATAGTACTAGGCAGGGATGCCCCCTATCCCCCCTTCTCTTTGCCGTTAGTATAGAACCCCTAGCATGTGCCACCAATTAAATACAGACATCCGTGGAGTAAAACAACGTAGCCTTGAACATAAAATATCTCTATTCACAGACGACATTCTACTCTCGATTACCCATCCACTGACCTCTTTACCAGTTCATCACTCTCTCATTACTGACTATGAATCTATCTCAGGTTTCAAATTAAACAAGGAGAAGACCAAATCTCTCCCGATTAAAATTCCATCCCACCTATTGATCTCATTAAAATCTTATTATCCTTACAACTGGAGAATACAGACACTAAAATACCTTGGGATCTACCTAACGACTTCATATTCCATAATTTTCCCTCTCTTATCCATCAGATTCTTCAAGATTTACAAAAGTGGACTACATGCAAAATTTAATGGGTAGGTACAATATATTCATTAAAAATGTCTATACTGCCACTCTTACTTTATTATTTGTTTGAGACCCTCCCAGTCCAAGTTCCCTCAGCCCAGCTTTCTAAATTACAGTCTGAGTTTTTTAGTTTTGTTTGGAACCACAAATGCCCCGGGTCCTGAGATCCATTCTTACGCCTCCTAGAGAACAGGAGGTGTTTGGGCCTCCCCCTCTTAAAACGTTACTATCAAGCTGCTTATCTTCGGCAGCTGACGGAATGGTCTGATCTGATGATATACTCTAAATGGGGCCTAATAGAAGCCAAAGACATTTATCCAATGTCCTTGGCATCTCTAATTTTGGTGAAAACACCCACTAAAATACCTCACCCTCACCCACTACCCACAATATTATTTACCCTCCACCTCTGGAAATCTGTTGCAATTTCTACAGGCTTGTGATTGCATCCCTCCCCATTATACCCTATTTTAGGGAACCCTGCTTTTCTGCCTGGAACCTCTGATGCTTTCATGTGTCACTGGTACTCCTTAGGTTACTTCAAGGTAATCCATTGGACAGACTTCTATACAGGGAAACTTATTACCAAATTGACCCTTGAAAAAAAAATTACCTTTTCACCTCAAATTCTTATGGAATATAACCAAATTTCTAATTTTTTGCATGGTCATATTAACAGGGCCACGTCTATATCCTCACACACCATTTTTGAATGGTTGTGTACTCATAGAGGTCACCAGAAAGGCCTCATTTCCCAAATTTACTTGCTTCTTCAAAATAAGTCGGGCACTCTTACACCATCTCATCCATAGATGGCCAAGTGAGAATCAGCTTTCTCCACGACCATAAGTATTGAAGAGTGGGAAGAAATATGGGATAATGTCAAACATTCTTCCATGTGCACCCAAATTAAGGAAGATATTTACAAGGTGCTTTTTCATTGGTACTTAACTCCAGAAGTACTCAAAGTACTAGGACTTGATTCACAAAGTGGTGCGAACTGTTAGCACGCTTGTGAAAAGCCCCTCTTCACACCTAAAGTGACTTTATGCGCGCTAAGTAGCGCTCATGCGCAAAGTCCTGCACACAAAAACTTTGCGTGCACACAGCTCGGTGCGCGCGAAACGTCGCATCGTGGTGCGATGAAAACGGAACTATAAGGGCGCATTGAGTGCGACCTTATCATCGCACTTTGCGATGTTAAGGGCGCACCCAATGCGCCCGTATAGTCGCATCGGGTGCACCGTTTCGTACGCACCACGCTGTACACGCAAAGTTTTGCGTGCAGGACTTTGCGCGCGAGCTGATTTACTTTTCTTGGTGCTAAGTACTTAGCACCCTAGTTAGCACGCCCAAAGTCTTTGGGTGTGCTCACTGGGTTAGCACCAAATAGTGAATCAGGCCCCTAGAATATACCTGAATGCTTTGGATGCCTGCTGGAGAGGTTGTGGTCATAAGTGTTCTCTAGTGCATCTATTCTGGTATTGCCCTCTTATATTACCCCTATGGTTCAAAGTTCAAACATTGGTTTTGTCAGTCACTGGTGTCTCGATTCCTCTAGACCCACTTAATATGTTACTAGGTAAACCAGTTGCAGGGGTCCATACTCCTACAACACGTTTAATTACTCACATTCTGACAGCAACCAGACTCTCTATTGCTTCAGCCTGGAAAATGATAGCTCCTCCTGCCATCTCTAAAGTTATTAATAAAATAAAATGGACTAAGTCCATGGAACAGCTGACAGCTTATTTAAGAGATACAGAACAAACATTTCAAAAAATGTGGGACCCTTGGTCTCAGCACCTCTCAGATTACATGCCCCCTTAAAACCTTTTTCAACTCCTATCATTAGTTACTCAGATTTTGACTCTAATGGATACTCAGGAGTAATCGAGACACCTAGGCTTTTCCTTTCCAGTTACCTGGACGATAGTTTTGGTTATATATGTTCTAGGCCCTCCTTTTTGGATATTACCTTGCCTATACAATCTATGCTAGGATTCTGAGCATTGTGAGCGTTCTTATTTCTACCTCTTTATCTTATCATTCTTCTTTCCACCTTTTTTCTCTTCTTTTCCTAGAGTTTATTATCTGAAGTTATTATTTTGCTTTCAAAAAGTTTCCCTCCTTCTCTCTCCACATACAAACGGTGATATATCCTTCTACTGTTTTATTGGATATCCTCTCCCTCTGAATACAGGTATACTCAGTTGGATATGGTCCGGCTTTCGGCTGGAATTCATAGACTTTCAGTTGTACTTAGACTGAACTTTAGTTATTCTCTTGTCTAGGAAGATTGTTTGAGTCTATTAGACTGAAGATCTTGTTAACCAACAATCTCTCTTTTTTAATGTAATTAATGTTCAATTCATAAGAAGCCTTAAAAATGTTGACACATGTCTTATGCTATTCTCTGTAACATGATTTATGACCTTTAATAAAAACAGTGTTACAAAAACAAAAACAAAAAAATTGGTTTCCAAACCAGAAGCAAGACCCTCATTGCCAGTTTCCTGTGAAAATTAAAGTTTACAGGAAAAAAAAAATAACTTTTTAGGGGTACTTTTCATTCCATAACAGTGTGCCAAAATGAGAGCCAAGAATTTTAAAAGAGTGAGCCCTAATTTTCCGATATATCCTTAAGATACTTGTCTATTCATTCCATCAGTATGTCACTAGGATGATGATGATGATGATGATGATGATGATGATGATAATATTCATCCTTTCTTTAATCGTATGAAGTCTGCCAGTACTGTAGGATGAAAAGCTGACCCCTGCCTGATGTTCTCCCAGTGGTGCTCAGCAAGATCTCGGATATCCGAGTTACCCAGATAATCCGAACTTTTTTCCACTATGCGAACTGTGAATAGCAATTCGGATATTTTTTAAAATCCGAATAGACTATCCGAGCAAACTCGGATTTCCCATCTAAAATCCGAAATCCAGGCGGATAGTTAGTTTAGATATCCGAGCAGAAGCCAAAATCACCTTCAGTGACAAAAATCCCTTTTGATCGGAGAGAGAGAGAGAGAGAGAGAGAGAGAGAGAGAGAGAGAGAGAGATCCGAATCCGACCGGATATTGGGTTCAGATATCCGATTCTACTCGGATACCCAAAAGTTCGGATTCGGATATCCGATTCGGATCCGGATATCTGGGTATCCGAATCCGAATCTATTCGGATTTTAAAAAGGGGTATCCGAGCACCACTGTGTTCTCCTATTCAAACGCCATTGTCGGTATGGTGTTTTGGGGGTCATGTGCATTCCCATTTCTCCTCCAAACATGGTGTGTGCAATGCAATCCAAAGTACTCAATTTTAAATGACTAGACTATAATCTCCCAATATTGTATTGGATTTGTGTTCAGCAATCACAAATGCAGAATAACTGAAACTAGGTTTATTTATTCATCAGCTCTCCCATCCTCAACATCAATTTGTTGTGCTCAGTGATCATGAATGTAAAATGCATTTCTTTCAGAGTATAATGCATCATAAATACCATTTCATCTATGTTGCTGTCATTTACAGTAGGCAGTTAAATCTGACAGATCTGATAAGTTTTGGACTAGTCCATCTCCTCACAGTGGATTCTCAGTATTTTCTTTATTTAGGAAATCTCTAAATGGAAAAGATATAAACAGGGACACCAGCCAGTCCCCCTGATCACTTGCACACTATTTTGGCAGTTGGACTAAGCAACTATCATTCAGTAAGTGCTTTTGAAAATAAAGGAAACCCTGAGAATCCCCCTTGAGAAGATGGAATAGTCCAAAACCTGTCAGATCTGATAGCCTGAAGTCTTGTGCAGTGAGTATGCATGAAAGCTATGGCAGTTGAGTGCATTACTGATGGCCTCTTGTACATTTTAAACCATACTGCAGTTTTCGTGATTGATTTTATCAACAATTTCTATATTTGGTATCTCCCATGTAGACTAGGATACACATCGTAATTATTATTATTATAATTTAGTATTTATATAGCGCCAACATCTTCCGCAGCACTGTAGAGAGTATATAGTATTGTCACTTAACTGTCCCTCTGAGGGGCTCACAATCTAAGTCCTACCATAGTCCTATGGCTATGTATGTATTGTGTAGTGTATGTATTGTAGTCTAGGACAAATTTTTTAGGGGGAAGCCAATTAACTTCGCTGTATGTTTTTGGGATGTGAGAGGACACTGGAGTACCAGGAGGAAACCCACGCAGACACGGCGAGAAAAAACAAACTCCTACTTAGACCGTTATTTTCTCGTATAAATTGTTCATGTTACACAGTCATTTTTTCTTTAAAAAAACATTTGAAAATCAATATTATTATCAGACTGTCTGAATAGGTGACAACCCTTTACATTATTGTACATTTATCTGGAAATAAATGGTTATAACATTTGTAATCTTACAGGTGAAACTCGAAAAATTAGAATAGAATTAGAAAAGTCCATTTCTTTCAATAATTCAACTTAAAGGGTGAAACTAATATATGAACTAGGAGCCCTTTACAGGTGTTTTGAATGAATTAGCTGATTAGAGTCTGACACGCTGATTAGAGTCTGATCTGGTGACTGATAGGCCACGGGGCAGCGGGACCACTAAAACTATGAATTTTAGAAAAGCAAAGTTTTAGGCAGCCACTAAGTTTGGTGAACTGGGATAATGTACTACAAGGGGAAGACACTGAAGGGAAATGGCAAGCTTTTTAACTTATACTCAATCAATATTGTAGTATGTATATCCCATATGGAAACAAAATATCTATGAATAAAAAAAGGCCTCTATGGATGAATAGAAAGGTTAAAGATAAAATGAAGAGGAAAAATAATGCCTATAAGGTTTTAAAACAGGAGGGGACCGAGGCTGCACTAAGCAATTATAAGGAGTGCAATAAAAATTGTAAAAAAGAAATTAGGCAGGCAAAGATTGAAGCTGAAAAACAAATCGCTAAGGATATCAAATCTAACCCAAAAAAGTTTTACAAGTACATTAACTCTAAAAAAAAGAAAGGTTGACTGTATATGACTCCTAAAGGATGAGGATGGGAACTCAATGGTGGATGACCAAGGTAAGGCAGAGTTATTAAATGCTTTCTTTGCTTCTGTCTTCACAAAAGAAACAGCACTGTTGCAAATTACAGAGGCAGAAGAGTCTCAATCTTCTAACTGTAATATGAAATACTTAACGCAGGAAGAAGTGAAGGCAAGACTAAATAAATTAAAAATAGACAAGGCACCTGGCCCGGATGGCATGCATCCTCGGGTCCTAAGGGAATTAAGTTCAGTTATAGATAAACCCCTTTATCTTATCTTTTGTGACTCTCTTGCAACTGGCAGAGTCCCAGTGGATTGGCGTACAGCCCACGTTTTCCCATTATTTAAGAAGGGCAAAAAATCAGATCCAGGAAATTATAGACCTGTAAGGTTAACATCAGTTGTATGCAAACTATTTGAGGGGTTACTAAGAGATACTATACATGACTTCATAGTAGAAAATAATCTTATTTCTCAGCATCAACATGGATTTACTAAAGACAGGTCCTGTTTGACTAACATGCTCAGCTTTTATGAGGTAGTGAATGCTAATATGGATATTGGGAATGATGAAGATGTGATATACTTGGACTTTGCAAAGGCCTTCGACACTGTTCCCCACAAAAGTCTGGTGCAAAAGTTGAGGATGCAAGGACTGGGGAAGAGTCTGTGTTCATGGATAGGGAACTGGCTAATGGACAGAAAACAAAGAGTTGTGGTCAATGGATCGTACTCAAAATGGGAGACTGTTAGCAGTGGGGTCCCATAGGGGTCTGTTCTGGGTCCAGTGCTCTTCAATCTATTTAATTTATTTATTAATGACCTAGTAGATGCAGTAGTGAGCAATGTTGCTATTTTTGCAGATGATACAAAACTGTGCAGAATCATCAACTCTCAGGAAGATAGTGTCATATTGCAACAGGATCTGGATAGGATGGCTATATGGGCACATACATGGCAGATGAAATTCAATGTTGACAAATGTAAAGTCATGCATTTTGGACGTACTAATGGTCTAGCACCATACAAAATAAATGGGATACAGTTGGGGACATCAAACTTGGAGAAGGACTTAGGAGTACTCATTGACAACAAGTTAAATAATCATACTCAATGCCAAGCAGCTGCAGCTAAAGCTAACAAAATTTTGGGATGCATTAAAAGGGAAATAAAAACTCGAGATGCTAGCATAATATTGCCCCTGTTTAACTCTCTAGTAAGGCCACATCTGGAATATGGAATTCAGTTCTGGGCACCACATTACAAAAAAGATATTGCAGTTTTAGAGCAGGTGCAGAGACGAGCAACAAAATTGATACGTGGGATGGAAGGTCTCACTTATCAAGAAAGGTTAGATAAACTGGGTTTATTTAGTCTAGAGAAAAGACGCCTTAGAGGGGATCTAATTAACATGTATAAATACATCAGAGGGCAATATAATAGCTTGGCGGATGAGCTTTTTGTCCCTAGGCCTTCTCAAAGGACTAGAGGACATGATCTGCGCATGGAGGAAAAACGTTTTAGCCATTTATTTAGGAAAGGGTTCTTTACAGTAAGAGTGATTAAGATGTGGAATGAATTTCCACAGGAAGTCGTTATGGCAAACTCTATACCTGCATTTAAAGGGGGCTTAGATGCTTTCCTTGCGTTGAAAGACATCCATGGCTACAATTACTAGGTAATGCCTAATGATGTTGATCCAGGGATTTTATCTGATTGCCATCTGGAGTCGGGAAGGAATTTTTCCCTTTAGGGGCTAATTGGACCATGCCTTGTAAGGGTTTTTTCGCCTTCCTCTGGATCAACAGGGATATGTGAGGGACAGGCTGGTGTTGTACTTTATACTGGTTGAACTCGATGGACGTATGTCTTTTTTCAACCAAAATAACTATGTAACTATGTAACTTTGAGCTTAGAATATTGAACCTTTTCACAATATTCTAATGGGCTATGATTTTGGGGTTCTCATGAGCTGTAAGGCATAATCATCAAAATGATAACAAATAAAGACTTGAAATATCTTGCTTTGTATGTAATGAGTCTATTTCATTTATTAGTTTCACCTTTTAAGTTAAATGAATGAAAAAAATGAACTTTTGCCCCCTGTTCTAATTTTTCGAGTTTCACCAGTATTTAGAAATATTGGAAGACTAGATAACATGTTTTGACTAGATAACAGAGCTTCTGAAGCTGAGTGTCTCAGAGCAACTAATAACTGAATCCCATTTGAGTAAAAAAAAATATTCATATTACTCTAGAGGACCAATAGGAATATAGGAAATTTAGCCACACACAGAGGAAGCTGAAGAAGATAAAAATGCAGTTGTTGACAATGTATGTTTGCTGTATTATGCACTCCATTGAAAGATACAGGTGGAATAAATAAATACATGAATCAAAAGCCTGAAAGCAAAGCTTTTTTCGTGCTTTATTCTAAGGAACATTTTTTAAAATTTTTATATGATAACTATGTTGCTTTATATTAGAAGCATAAACCGATCTTCCAGGCATTTTTTTCCCATTTATTGTGTTAGGTGCATTGCCTGAGAGCTATTATTTTTGTTATTGTTATTTTTTTTGCCATCTTCAACATCCTGAAAAAAAGGTCAGCAAAACGTATAGACTCACCTAAAGGATTATTGGGACCACCATACCAATACGGTGTTTGACCCCCTTTCACCTTCAGAACTGCCTTAATTCTACGTGGCATTGATTCAACAAGGTACTGAAAGCATTCTTTAGAAATGTTGGCCCATATTCATAGGATAGCATCTTGCAGTTGATGGAGATTTGTGTGATGCACATCCAGGGCATGAAGCTCCCGTTCCATCACATCCCAAAAATGCTCTATTGGGTGGAGATCTCTTGACTGTGGGGGCCATTTTAGTACAGTGAACCCATTGCCATGTTCAAGAAACCAATTTGAAATGATTCAAGCTTTGTGACATGGTGCATTATCCTGCTGGAAATAGCCATCAGAGGATGGGTACATAGTGGTCATGAAGAGATGGACATGGTCAGAAACAATACTCAGGTAGCCCGTGGCATTTAAATGATGCCCAACTGACACAAAGGGGCCTAAAGTGTGCCAAGAAAACATCCCCCACACCATTACACCACCACCGCCAGCCTGTACAGTGGTAACAAGGCATGATGGATCCATGTTCTCATTCTGTTTACACCAAATTCTGACTCTACTGAGACTCATCAGCAGGGATGGTTGTAGTCAGCCAACTTCACTACGCTGGAACTACTTGTAGTTTTGTGCAATTACGCTTCGCCAAACTACAGCTTCGCAATCAAATATTTTCTTCGTATGCATTTTGTAGACTACGTGTTAAAATACGCAATTACGCGTAGTGTGAAGCGTAGTGTATGCGGATGCTTATGCCCGTATGCAGAAAATTTTACTCATTAATTCCTCTGTAAATTCTTAAACCGGGAACTCTCCAATGCGTACATTCCCCTTTCCAATGTGTAAATTTGTAAGCATACAATCGCACGCGGAAAATTAGACGCGAGTAATGCATTCGTAGTTCACTATGCAATACACATGATAACTACGCATAGTGGGTGTAAGCTATGCGCATCGGTACTTCGCTACGCATAAATTTGTAAGTGTAGTTTTGAAACATCACCTTCGAACTACGATGCGTAGATGCGAACTACGATGCGTAAATTCACACTGGCATAGTTTCTGCTCATCCCTGCTCATCAGACCAGGCAACATTTTTCCAGTCTTCAACTATCCAATTTTGGTGAGCTCATGCAAATTGTAGCCTCTTTTTCCTATTTGTAGTGAAGATGAGTGGTACCCGGTGGGGTCTTCTGCTGTTGTAGCCCATCCGCCTCAAGGTTGTGCATGTTGTGGCTTCACAAATGCTTTGCTGCATACCTCGGTTGTAACGAGTGGTTATTTCAGTCAACGTTGCTCTTCTATTAGCTTGAATCAGTAGGCCCATTCTCCTCTGACCTCTATCATCAACAAGGCATTTTCACCCACAGGACTGCCGCATACTGGATGTTTTTTCCTTTTCACACCATTTTTTTGTAAACCCTAGAAATGGTTGTGCGTGAAAATCCCAGTAACTGAGCAGATTGTGAAATACTCAGACTGGCCCCTTTGGCACCAACAACCATGCCATGCTCAAAATTGCTTAAATCACCTTTCTTTCCCATTCTGACATTCAGTTTGGAGTTCAGGAGATTGTCTTGACCAGGACCACACCACTAAATGCATTTAAGCAACTTCCATGTGATTGGTTGATTAGATAATTGCATTAATGAGAAATTGAACAGGTGTTCCTAATATTCCTTTAGGTGAGTGTATCTACATAATATAGGACACCTCATATAAAACAAACCTATTTATTTCATTGTGTTATACAAATGCCGCTAATAATTAATACAAAATAATAAACTATTATAACTAATAATATAAAATAATGAATTATTTGATTTTGCTTATTGTTAGGCTTTCTGTCAAAGGAGTAACTACCTTCAAAAAGGAAAACAAAAAGAATTACGTAGCTCACGTGAAGTGAAAGGGATTGCACATTCCCTGGCTGTCTTGCTGAGCTTCTGCCTCTAATACTCTTAGCCATAGACCCTGAACAAGCATGCAGATCTTGTGCATATGCCATTAACCTCCTTAGCGGTAACCCCGTGTGTGACACGGGGTAAGCCGCCGGAGGGTGCCGCTCAGGCCCTGCTGGGCCGATTTACTTAATTTTTTTTTTGCTGGACGCAGCTAGCACTTTGCTAGCTGCGCCAGCACCCCAATCGCCGCCGCCGCGCGCCCGATCGCCGCTATCCGGTGCGGCGCGCGCCCCCCCCCCCAGACCCCGACCGCTGCCTGGCCAATCAGTGCCAGGCAGTGCCGAGGGGTGGATCGGGTCTCCCAATGACGTCCCGACGTCGCTGACGTCGGTGACGTCATCCCGCCCCGTCGCCATGGCGACGGGGGAAGCCCTCCAGGAAATCCCGTTCTTTGAACGGGATTTCCTGATCGGTGATCGCCGAAGGCGATCGAAGCGGGCGGGGGGATGCCGCTGAGCAGCGGCTATCATGTAGCGAGCCCTCGGCTCGCTACATGATAAAAATTTTTTTTTTTTTTAAAAACTGTTGCGCTTCCCCCTGGCGGTATTTTTCATACCGCCAAGGTGGTTAATACATAGACAACATTACATTACATTAGCAGGAAAAGATAGAGAAGGGAAGGGGAGGTGGGACCAGAAGGGTAGACCAAGTGCTGATTGAGCGGTGCCATATACAGCATGTCAACACTATATAGCGAAACATATGCTACACACAACATCCTCAGGGCAGAGCGGCATAGTCAAGGGCAAGAAATCCTTATGGGCCAGGATCGAGTACATCCGTGATGGAGGAGAGCCTTGCCCAGCTGTGGGGCTAAGTCCAAGGGGCCAGACCGAGGGGTCGGCATAATGGAATGGGGGCCAAATCTGTGAAGAGGTGCCCCATGCTGTCACCGGGGTGGTGGAGTGGGACCATCCAAGTGGAGAAGGGATCAGCAGCTGTGGGGCCTGGCAAAGCAAGCAGAGGTGGGCCTGGCAGCCCCAGGCACAGGGCCAGGTATGATGGCCTGAGGGCAGCCAGACCATCGGCGTCAGAGCTGGGGGTGGCCACAATGTCCTGTGACTGAGCATTCAGACCTGGTGGTGGCCGCGATGCTCTTAAGCTGAGAGTGGCTAGAGCTGGTGGTGGCCATGATGCCCTGCAGCTGAGCCTGGCCTGAGCTGGTGGTGGAATTTCTGCACAAAAACACAACAGGACAATGCTTGTCCCACTACTACCTTCTTCGAGTCTATGATGGTAAAGTGCCAATCGCTGGGGTTTGTCTGGCTTAAGCACCTAATAGAGGAAGTTGAGCCAAACACACCGCAGCTGTTGGCACTGACTATACCATCATAGACCTTAAGAAGAAGGACAGTCCCATGAAACGAGTTGTCCTTGTATGGTTTTTTTGCAAACAAAATGAAAACATTCAACCATATACACCTGTTGTGTATCTTCAGAGGTAGGTAAGCCTGCATTATCCTTCCTTTTAAACTGTTTGCATTTATTTGATATCATTTTGGGTGCATTCACTAAGGAAGTTTATCTCTGGGAGGTTGCAATATTATTGTTTTTGCATTGGTTGGGTTTGTAAAATGTGAGCCGAGCTGTGTGCTTTACCCCCGCGGACATACTGCAGCTGCGCCGACCCCGCCGACCACTGCTTTGGGACGGGACCTGTTTTATGATGAATGAAGACAGACATCAGGCCACAGGAGGTGCACATTCCCCCCCCCCCCACCACCACCACACACACACACACGGCGTCAATTAGAGAATTAATTAAGAGTTAAGGTATCCTTTAAATTATGTAGCAGAGGATGGAGAAAACTTAGCCCAGTCAAAGCCCCACCCCTCGGTAGACAGAACCCACCATCAGACACAAAATAGCTGTGGCCCATGACATACTTGACAGCCATTCAAATAAAGGTCTGTGTGTCCTTGTGGTAGTCAGAGTCTATTTTACTGTAAAAAGGGACTGTCATTTATTTATTGTGCCATTTGGCATAACCACATTATGTGCATATTGTTAAGAAAAAGGAATTACTCAACTTGGTTTGCATTCAATTTTTATAGAAGCAGTAGAGTGTTGTACCGTGTTAGCCATCAGTAAAATCAAGAAGTTTTGAATTAGGATGATACCATTTATTGGCTAACTTAGCGATGATATTTTACTATATATAAAAAATAAGAGCCCCCTTTTACAACTGGATAAACAGGCTCACAAAAATTGAATGCAAGAAGTTTTGAATCAGGACGATACCATTTATGGTTAACTTAGAGATGAATAACAGTAAGCTTTCGGCTAATAATAAGCCTTCATCAGACTTATGTCCTGCAACTGACATGCAGTAACCAAGTCCGACGAAGGCTTATTATTAGACGAAAGCTTACTGTTATTCATCTCTAAGTTAGCCATAAATGGTATCATCCTGATTCAAAACTTCTTGCATTCAATTTTTGTGAGCCTGTTTATCCAGTTGTAAAAGGGGGCTCTTATTATTTATATATAGTGAAATACTTTATGGTATGGATGAAAAAATACAAAACATATCTCTATGCACACACATTTTTAAACAGAGAGACCATTTAGTTATACGGCGGTCTTATAAAAGAGACATAAAAGAGATATATTATGTACAGTTTATAAGTAGCTAGTTTACTGATCTTGCAGTGCTTGAATCTCAAGTTGATTCCCAGCCAGGACAGTAGCGTGGAGTTTCAGTTTTCTTCCTATGTTTGCATATTTTTCATCTGGGCACACTAATTTCCTTCCACATACCTAAAACATACTGGTAGGTGAAGCGGCTTAGCCCAAAATTGATTCTAGATTGTGGTAGGGAACTTCGATTATTTTTTTTCGGATCCTTTAAGATTTAGTTTAATGAATAATTTGGTGCAAAGTAAGGTGGTACAGAAAATATTGGCGCTATGTACGGGCATAATAATAAGTATTTATTTTGTTTCTTACGTTTCACAACATGTTAGAGTAAATGTTGTCTGTGGCCCACCCTCCGCAGGAGATGTTTGAAGAGACAGACCACAGACAAAATAAAAGGTGTGATGTACCAGCTCTTATTGTGAGATTGAATCAGTTCAAAAGAAGACTGTCGTAGAAAAAGACCTCATATAAAGTTAAGGATCACAACAGTAGGGGGATGACATCTACGCTCAACTAAGCTGACATGTAGGCTCTTGAAATTAAGTTATATCACTATAAACATTTTGGCACAAAGTACTTGAGCAGTTGTAAACCCAATTTTTGAAAGGTTTTTATGGCACTTTGGAGGATTGCAGACCGACCATCAAAAATCTTGTGAATGCAGTTTCTTTGGAAACTGCATTTTGCTACTTAAGTCAATGGGCCTGATTCACAAAGCAGTGCAAACACTTTGCACACCTGTGAAAAGCCCTTTATCACGCCTAAACTTAGTTTAGGCGTGATCAGAAGTAACTCGCGCGAAGCTCCCGCACACAAAGTTTTGCGCGCGCTACCGCGCGGGCACGCGCGCAGCACCCATTAAGCCCTATGGGACTTTGCGCGCGCAAAACTTTGCACGCGGGAGCTTCGCGCGAGTTACAGCACAAAGCGGTGATAACTTTGCTAGTGCAAAGGTTATCACGCCTAAAGTCTTTTAGGCGTGATAACTGAGTTATCACCGCTTTGTGAATCAGGCCCAATATGTTTACTCTGTTCAGAGTATCTTGACCATGCATTCTTGATTTTTGCTGGCTAGGTCTAAGCTTTAAATTACCCTTATTTTCTGACCATGCCCAAGCTGGTTGCTGCTCTTATAAGTAGAAATTAGCAGGTGGGAGCAAGTTTCAGTTTCATCTGCCATGACACTTGGAGGAAGTGAGTTTCTAGTGCATGTAGAAAATTCCAGCCAACCATAGATATTGTTTTTAACTCCAATTTCCACCTTAATTCGATAGACTGATATTTGAAAAATGATCAGCAACATTCTCACTTAAATTGCTTAATTACATTACAGCTACATCACTCCAAAGACCCTGGCTAGGGCTAGCACGCGCAGCTGCGAGGGGTGATCAGGACACAGGACAGTTGGAACTGCGTCTCATGCTCCCTGTCACCTCTTTTCAACCAAAAGGATGGCTGCCCCCATGAAATCAAACATTTGCCTGTTCTTTTAAAACAGGATGGGTAAGAGATTATATTACCTATCTATTTTAATTAACATACAGTAACTAATGTAAGTTAATGACAGTATGTTTGTTTAGGCTGAAGTTCCTCTTTAACGTGAGAGGTGCAAGTTGTGCGCACGCTATGCACGGAAGTGCAGTGTAGCGTGCACTGGTAACTTATGTGTGCTCTAGTCACATAGCGCCACTCATCCTGCCCTGAGCCTCGTTGGGTCCAGTAGCTTCATAGAATGTGATCTCCGCACTTTGATTCCCCTACACGGACTCACTTAAAACTATTATGAAAACAACTCACACAGTTTCTGCCCATTTTAAAAGAAGAGGTTTTTTTAGGGAAAAGAGTAATACATACCAAATTTTGGGGTGCTGTCGATGTTGTGTATAGACCAAGGTATTTAGGCAAAACACGTATGTTTTGGCAGCTCATTGTGTCTCTTCTGGGAGTTCCAGAAATCAGCCTTAGTGACTCTGTATCACCAAGCCCACTATTGAGGGACTTCACAACATTGTAAAAGGAATAAGATTTGCCTTTGCCATGATTGCCCTAAAAGCCATATCCCCTCCCCAACACCATGACATTTGATTACAACTATCTCTCCAAAGACCAGAACAAAACACCTGAATTTTTTTCCCCTTAACAGCACAGGCGTAGCTAGGGTTTTCAGCGCCCGGGGACAAAGACAGTGTTTGTGCCACCCTCTGGACAAAAATGGGTGGGGCCATGTATCAGAATGTGGCCATGGTCATGGGTGGAGTCAAATGTACAAATGCTAGTTAGAAAGCCGAACACCACACTTTCGGCATTATTTCAGTACAAACAAGTAAACAGTGTCAGCGGCAATTGATTCACTTGTGTTTGACGACGTGTTGCGTGTGACTCCAATGCTTTCTCCTTCCCACTTTGGTAGAGGAAGTATCAGAGTCATCATGAAGTATGCAAACTGCCTCCAAACACAGTATATGAAACAAAAATATTTTCTTTTACATTTTTAGAGCCATTACGATGTATCCTGGAAACCAAAGTACTGTAACAGAATTTATTCTTCTCGGCCTCTCAGAAGACCCTAAATTACAGATTTTACTGTTCCATGTTTTTCTGGTAGTATACATGACCACACTGACTGGGAATCTTCTCCTCATAGTGGCTGTGGGAACTGACAAGCGGTTACACAAGTCCATGTACTTCTTCTTGGCCAGTCTATCTTTTTTGGATATCTGCTATACCTCAGTCATTGTACCCAAGATGTTGGTGAACTTTCTTTCATCAAACAAGAGAATTTCTTACACCGGTTGCACCATTCAAGTCTTTTTTTACCTCTTCTTGGGGGAAACAGAGTGCATTCTTTTAGCTTTCATGGCCTATGACCGCTATGCTGCTATCTGCCACCCTCTACATTACAACATGATTATGAACACAAGCACCTGTATGTGGATGATCTGTATGTCCTTGTTGACTGGTTGCATTATATCATCTATTGATGTGTATTTTACATTCCGTGTAGTATTTTGTGGTCCCAACACCATTAACCACTTTTTCTGTGAAGCCCCTTTACTTCTAAAGCTAGCTTGCAGTGACATCTCATCCAATAGAATTGTGACACTGGTGGGCACCGCGATTCTTGCTTTTGTTCCTCTTTCCTTAATCCTTTTTTCTTACTCCAGAATTATAATCACTATTGTGAGGACCCACTCAGGAAAATATAAAACCTTCTCTACGTGTGTTTCACACCTAGTGGTGGTGGTCATTTTTTATGGGACGGCAATGTTCATGTACGCGAGGCCAGAGCATGCAGCTAATAAGGACACAGACAAAACGGTGGCAGTATTTTACACGGTGGTAACGCCGATGGTAAATCCCCTGATCTACAGCCTGAGAAATAAAGATGTTCACAGAGCCATGAGACGAATGGTTAGAGCACATGTCACCAGTAAGACAATACAGGTACCTGTTCTTCACTAACAATACTGATAGTAAATAGCTATTCTGCAACACTATCTAAATTGGAATAGCTACATTATTTTTTTCTGAAATCAACCAACTTCTAATTGCTCACATAACCTGAACTCATTCTTTGGGAAGAATACAGAAAAGGAAGAACAGTAGATAGACAACATAAGACATACAGAGCAGTAGGACACATTTAGGAAAGAATTCAAAAAGGTTCTGTGCTCTATCTTTAGAATTGACAGTAATTTATTTATTTTTGTATGGGGATAAAGTTATGCTACTGTCATACTCACTGGCATCCTGGACAGCCTCAGATCCTTGTCTCTAGGGCAGTTATGGTTCCTTCATCATCAATACAGCTGTGGGCATACATGCATGGCGCCAGTCATGGTTTTATGACATGGATCATGGGTGTGCATGTCCATGTTAATGTCGTCACACATATTTACAGGCACTAACAGAGACTAGCAAAAGCAGAGTGTGCAGGAACCTGTACTTGAATATAAAAACACCCTCTCAAAAAGTTAGTTTTGCAGGGTATTTGACATCTGACCTCAGTGTGTGGCCTTGGCCTTGTCTGATATGTGCCAGCACCCAACCTCCGATTGTGACTTCAACTTTGTTTGGCATCCATCAGTACCAGATGTGGGTCCATACTCTTAGTAGTGGTAGAAGTAGTAATAGCAGTGATGGTTCTCTACATCATAGTTTTATCTGTTCTACTCATCACTGGTGGTCAGACCAGGGTATCATGACCTGGTGGTCACTTCCAGCAAAGAAGTCCACTACCCACTAGGGGTGGCAGCTCATCAACCCTTTCAGGATGCTCTGGTGAAGACCAGTGGCCATGTAATCTCTGTGCCTCAGGAGAGCCCTCACTAACCTCAGAGTCAACAGTTATCTCAAGGTTTAAACTGGACACTTGTTGGCCAAGAAGGCTTGTCAGAGACACTTCTGCCAAGAGCATTGTTCTCCCTTCTCACCCAGTCCACTCTGTCCCATTCTTTCATTCACTGCTCCATCGACCCTCCTTCCCTCTGCAATGCATACCAACAGAATGTGTCACTAGCCTGGAGATAGCAACATTTCTAAACAGCATCATCCCCACAGTGTTGCCCAAGGGTTTGAGTCCCTAAAATATTGATTTTATTGGTCAATACCAGTTGTTTATATTTAAGGTCATACGGTATATGACTCTTCAGATGATCGATTCTTTGATTCAATCATAAGATTGATTGTTCTGGCACACTAACAGAAGTAAAGCTGCTACCCAATTCAATCTGATTAAAGGAATTGATATGAAAAGTGAATCGATCATCTAAATAATCATAATAGCCACCTTTAGGCAGCACTTGTTAGCATTTTTTTCTAACAAAGTAGACAAAGTGGAGGGTGAACAGTCACCGGGAGCCCAAATGGTGTAGTACATCACAAATGATAGAAGAAGCAAAACAAAATAAACAGAGGGTACTCACAAAGGAGCAACCAACCACTGCAGGCAGGTGGAGATCAAGAACCTTTAAACCTGAGGCATTCCAGTTTGCCGTTCCTAAAAAAAAATGTGCCCACCCACTGTGTCTTGGCGGCCACTCACACCCAGGAGTTCACTGATTTGTATGAATCCCTACAGTCATTCCAACAAGACAGCCCTCCTGGAAAACCTCCTAATGTAGAGTACGTACCTTTGCACCTTCGACTCCAGATATTGCAGGTTTTTCATGAGTCCAAATTGGCAGGGCATCCTGGGGAAACTAAAACTTTAGAACTCATGTCCCGTCATGTATGGTGGCCTACTATCAGTAAGGACTGCAAAGCATTCATGGCAGCATGCGGCACTTGTGCCAGGAATAAGATGTCTCGGGTGGCTCCTTAAGGTCATCTTATGCCCTTACCCATTCCATCTAGACCTTGGTCGCATCTGTCGATGGATTTTGTGGTGGACTTGCCTTCATCTGGGGGTAAAAAAGTAATTTGGGTCATTGTCGATCATTTCAGTAAAATGGCACACTTTGTACCTCTACCTGGCTTGTGGTACTTCCGCCCTTTCTCTGACCTCACGTCCTCTACGTGATGATGCATACGAGGGTACGCGTGACGCGTACCCTCGTATGCAGAGGACGTGAGGTCAGAGAAAGGGCGGAAGTACCACAAGGGTACTACCGCTGAACCGCCCGCTGCCCGGCCTCAACGCGTCACTCTGCTACTCGGACTCCTCCTCCTCCTCACTCAACTGCCAGTGCCAGCCACCAAGTACTATTTAACTTGCCTTAAACTTTTGTATGGGGAAGCGGGCAGAGGGGGGAGCGCTAGCGGAGGGGTGGGGGGAATTTCCGACCCCCCCCCCGCAATCGGGGCATGCTCCCCCCTTATGCCTGCGACCCCATAGGGGGGCCGTATTGCGGCATGTTCGGGTGAACAGGGCCCTGTTCGGCCGCACAGGGGCCCTGTTCGGCCCTGTTCGGCGGCCATTCAGTAGTTCGGGGCGAACCCGAACTTAAAAGGCCGAACACCATCAGGTGTTCGGCCGAACTCGAACATCACCCGAACAGGGTGATGTTCTGCAGAACCCGAACAGTGGCGAACACTGTTCGCCCAACACTAGTCACCAGTAGGCAACCACTGTAAAGGCAGGTGGGGAGATTATCCTGACCCCACTCAGGAATAAGAAGTCGCTCTCTGTAGATAGTAGAAAAGGGTCACAACCCTCCACCAAGGGTGGATACAATATTATATAGGAGAGAACAGAGGTGCCAAAAGGATAAAAGGGGTTTTAAAGGAGCTTAAAAGCCAAAAATGTGGTAATTAGAGGAGGCAGTGGTGGACTTACCTCCTCCAAGCAGACACAACACGACTGTACATTCAGTCTAGTTTAAAGAGGAACTAAACAAACATACTGCCATTAAGTTACATTAGTTATGTTAATTAAAATAGATGGGTAATATAATCTCTTACCCACACTGTTTTAAAAGAACAGGCAAATGTTTGATTTCATGATGGCAGCCATCTTTTTGGCTGAAAGGAGGTGACAGGGAGCATGAGACACAGTTCCAACTGTCCTGTGTCCTGAGCACCTCTCCCAGTTGCCAGGCAACGTGAATAACAACATAGGAAATCCCATCATGCTCTGCACAGCATCAGGGGAAAAAAGCCCGGGCTTTTTTTCTTTGATGGGTGGAGCTTAGGTAAAAATGCAGCTAAAAATGATGCTTTGGTAAGAAAAACAAAGTTCTGATGCTGTGAAACTGTTAAAGAAACACCAAGCCTTTTCAGTTCTGCTGAGTAGATTTTTAGTCCGGAGGTTCACTTTAAGGAATACCGTACATATGATAGGTATGGAAATGATATCATGTTGTTGGTCCGGATCCACTGAGTATTTTAATCTTAAATTTATGCTGCTGACATACCCAGCCACCGAGTTATTCAGCTGCTTAGTGCCAGAACATCTAACACTATTCAAGTTTGATATCATAAGAATTGTCATATTTTGAGGATTATGAATCTGTGACTGTTATTTGTGTGTGGGAAGCGGGAGGGGAAATATGGAAATGTCATATTTTGTGAGCTTAAAACTTCCCGCCCAAAAGTTTAACAACACCACATCCACCCCAGGGGCTGACCCTGAGATCCCGCCCAAAAAACTGGGTCATTAAAGAGGACAAAGCTGGGACTCCACCCCAGTCCTCAATATTACCACCATCATGAAAGCATGCTGCTAGCCTGAGGACTGAGCCAGCGGCCATCTGGATATACTCTGACCCAGAATAAAGACTTTACATGTGCTCAGATCTCCACAAAGGGACATGTTTCATCTGGACTTATGTATTTGTTTATTTTCTTCCTTTTTATTTAATATTGGATTACTTTTCTCTTTAATCGTTAATTTTAATGATTTTCTGTATATATTAATTATTTATATTGCATTTATTAATAAAAGACTTCTAAAGTCATTTTTTTCTCAGCTGCACCTACTATTCAGCCACACAGAACGAATCCTAGCTTTCTGAGGAGTCACTGCTACTGTTCATTATAGTCAGATTAGGGTGATTAATTGTTTTTATTTGCAGGTCTTAGAATCAGTGAGTGTAGGTTCTCAGTCCTACAGAGGTGGTGGCAGCTTGGTACCCTGAAGCAGTGTGTACCATATTTCGCGCCGTATAAGATGCTCCGGAATATAAGACGCACCTAGTGTTGGGCGAACAGTGTTCGCCACTGTTCGGGTTCTGCAGAACATCACCCTGTTCGGGTGATGTTCAAATTCGGCCGAACACCTGATGGTGCTCGGCCAAACCGTTCGGCCACATGGCCGAACTAAGAGCGCATGGCCGAACGTTCCCCGAACGTTCGGCTAGCGCTGTGATTGGCCGAACGGGTCACGTGGTTCGGACCCCGAACGCGCTCTGATTGGCCGAACGGTCACGTGGTTCGGGTAAATAAATACCCGAACCACGTCATATCTCCGCCATTTGTCTGTGGGTTTAGCTTTGGGTAGGCAGGCAGGGTAGTTCGCGCTCCAGCCACGCTAGCCAGGGTCCCCCCAGTCATTGTGTGTCGCTGCTGGGAACAGTAGTACACCGCTCGCTCAGCCACACTATATATAGCATTGTTTACTGCCACTGTGTACCTCGCTCAGCCACGCTATATATAGCATTGTTTACTGCCACTGTGTGTACACGGCTCAGCCAGACTATATAGCATTGTGTGTACTGCCACTCTGTGTACACCGCTCAGCCAGACTATATAGCATTGTTTACTGCCACTCTGTGTACACCGCTCAGCCAGACTATATAGCATTGTGTGTACTGCCACTCTGTGTACACCGCTCAGCCAGACTATATAGCATTGTGTGTACTGCCACTCTGTGTACACCGCTCAGCCACGCTATATATAGCATTGTGTTTACTGCCACTCTGTGTACACCGCTCAGCCAGACTATATAGCATTGTGTGTCCTGCCACTGTGTGTACACCGCTCAGCCAGACTATATAGCATTGTGTGTACTGCCACTGTGTGTACACCGCTCAGCCAGACTATATAGCATTGTGTGTACTGCCACTCTGTGTACACCGCTCAGCCAGACTATATAGCATTGTGTGTACTGCCACTCTGTGTACACCGCTCAGCCAGACTATATAGCATTGTGTGTACTGCTTCTCTGTGTACACCGCTCAGCCAGACTATATAGCATTGTGTGTACTGCCACTCTGTGTACACCGCTCAGCCAGACTATATAGCATTGTGTGTACTGCCACTCTGTGTACACCGCTCAGCCAGACTATATAGCATTGTTTACTGCCACTCTGTATACACCGCTCAGCCAGACTATATAGCATTGTGTACACCGCTCAGCCAGACTATATAGCATTGTTTACTGCCACTCTGTGTACACCGCTCAGCCAGACTATATAGCATTGTTTACTGCCACACTGTGTACACCGCTCAGCCAGACTATATAGCATTGTGTATACTGCCACTCTGTGTACACCGCTCAGCCAGACTATATAGCATTGTTTACTGCCACTCTGTGTACACCGCTCAGCCAGACTATATAGCATTGTGTGTACTGCCACTCTGTGTACACCGCTCAGCCAGACTATATAGCATTGTGTGTACTGCCACTCTGTGTACACCGCTCAGCCAGACTATATAGCATTGTTTACTGCCACTCTGTGTACACCGCTCAGCCAGACTATATAGCATTGTGTACACCGCTCAGCCAGACTATATAGCATTGTTTACTGCCACTCTGTGTACACCGCTCAGCCAGACTATATAGCATTGTGTTTACTGCCACTCTGTGTACACCGCTCAGCCAGACTATATAGCATTGTGTGTACTGCCACTCTGTGTACACCGCTCAGCCAGACTATATAGCATTGTGTGTACTGCCACTCTGTGTACACCGCTCAGCCAGACTATATAGCATTGTGTGTACTGCCACTCTGTGTACACCGCTCAGCCAGACTATATAGCATTGTTTACTGCCACTCTGTATACACCGCTCAGCCAGACTATATAGCATTGTGTACACCGCTCAGCCAGACTATATAGCATTGTTTACTGCCACTCTGTGTACACCGCTCAGCCAGACTATATAGCATTATGTGTACTGCCACTCTGTGTACACCGCTCAGCCAGACTATATAGCATTGTGTGTACTGCCACTCTGTGTACACCGCTCAGCCAGACTATATAGCATTGTGTGTACTGCCACTCTGTGTACACCGCTCAGCCAGACTATATAGCATTGTGTGTACTGCCACTCTGTGTACACCGCTCAGCCAGACTATATAGCATTGTGTGTACTGCCACTGTGTGTACACCGCTCAGCCAGACTATATAGCATTGTGTGTACTGCCAATCTGTGTACACGGCTCAGCCAGACTATATAGCATTGTTTACTGCCACTGTGTGTACACGGCTCAGCCACACTATATAGCATTGTGTTTACTGCCACTCTGTGTCTGCTGGGAACAGTAGTACTCCGCTCACCCACCACTGTATAGCATTGTGCTCTGTGTCGCTGCTGACAATAGTGGTACACCGCTCACCCACCACTGTATAGCATTTCTGTACTGCCACTGTACTGCTGCCAGTCAGCGTGTACTTTAAGGATAAGTGAAATGAGGAAGAAATCCGGTGAAAGAGGGAGGGGCAAGGGAAGAGGTGTTTCCCCTGACGGTTTACGTACAGGCCACAGGGGAGCACCCAAGAAAACCCACTTAATACCGCCCATGTTGTCCAGGACAACAACCCTCACAGATCCAAAAGAACAGGACCAGATAATTACTTGGATGACCTCTCAAGCATCCAGCAGTGGGTTAAGCAGCACCAGCACATCACGCACGAGGTCCGAGTCCTCAGCCAGTTACAAGGAGCTAGTGGGCACAAAGCTGACACAACCGGCAGCGACACCACGCACACAACTGCCAGATAACCAGTCCGATGAATTACCTCAGGACACAATGGGGTATTCGCAGGAGCTATTCCCAGGCCAACAAACTTGTCAATGGAGGAACAGCCAGAAATGTTGTGCCCGGATTCACAACCATTAACTGTGGGAAATGCACCGGGCACTGAAATACAACAAGGCGAGTCCGAGGACTTTGAAACCCAAATCCCAGAGCAAGTTGGGCAGGAGGGGTTGCAATTGCAGGAGGTCGGCCGAGAAGATCTGGAAGACGACGTTGGAGTGAGCTGCGCAGAGGTTGTTCTGGGGAGCTCTACTCCACGGCGGCGGCCCCCCACAATGACATATGACGAGTTTGAGGAGATGGAAGAGGAGGGTATGGACAATGTGGACAGAGACCCAGATTTTGTTTGTGAACGAGAACATCGCCGTCGTAGCAGCAGCACAGATGATTCTGTTGAAGAACCCACTGCTGCACGAGTTCGCCTTGTGCCACAAGGTAGGCGGCGCGCAATTTCAGGCACCACAAGCGTGGAAGTTCAACTGAGAGGCAAAAGAGGCGCAAACAGAAATCGCCAGCAAGGTGCTCCAAAGTCTGGGCTTTCTTTGAAGACTGCACTGAGGATGTTACCATGGCGATTTGCAAGGTGTGCAAGACCCGCCTGAGCAGGGGGAAAAGTATTAACAACCTCTCCACCACCAGCATGAGCCGCCACATGCTATCCAAACATCCCACTCTGTGGGCAAACTCGACAGGACAGGGTACCAGCAACACTGCCTCCCTTGGGTTCACCAGACTCACCACCAGACCCGCCTCAGCAGCAGCAGTAGCCCAGCCATTGCGTGGTTCACAACATTCACAAACATCGGACGACGCTGACACTGTCACTTTCCGGAGTAGTGCTCTTGAGGTCTCCCAGTCTTCATCAAACACAACAACCAACAGCCCTTCAGTGTGCAGCCCTAGGGTTCAGTTGTCTGTCTCGGAGATGTTTGAGCGCAAGAGGAAATTGCCAGCAAATGACCCCCGGGCCGTGGCAGTAACAGCCAGCATAGCCAAGCTTCTGGCCTGCGAAATGCTGCCATATCGAGTGGTGGAGACAAACAGCTTCAAGGGCATGATGTCAGTGGCCATCCCACGTTACGTGGTTCCCAGCCGCTACCACTTTGCGCGCTCTGCAGTGCCTGAGTTGCATGAGCACGTGGTCAGCAAAATAACCCGAAGCTTGAAGAATGCCGTTGCCTGCAAGGTTCACCTCACCACTGACACCTGGACGAGTGCGTTCGGCCAGGGTCGATACATCTCTCCTTACCGCGCACTGGGTGAACCTTGTGGAGCCTGGCAGCGATTCCTCACCTGCTACGGCGCGGGTGTTGCCCACGCCGCAAACAGCTGCACCGCCGTCCCTCCCACTGGATAACAACAGCAGCACCTACCTCTCTGACTCCTTCTCCTCCAATGCATCTCAAAGCTGTACCTCATCCGGAAACGCTAACCCAGCAGCAGTAGGATTGTGGAAGCAGTGCAGCACAGCTGTTGGCATGCGTCAGCAAGCGTTGCTGAAGCTGATCTGCCTTGGGGATAAGCAGCACACAGGGGAGGAAATTTGGAGGGGAATAAAGGAACAGACGGATTTGTGGCTGGCACCGCTGGACCTGAAACCGGGCATGGTTGTGTGTGATAATGGGAGTAATCTCATTCGCGCTTTAAGGTTGGCTAAGCTGACACACATCCCTTGCCTGGCGCATGTGATGAACCTAGTAGTTCAGCGGTTCCTGAGGACATACCCAGGCATGGCCGATCTTCTGTTGAAGGTGCGACGAGTGGCCAAACATTGCAGAAATTCCAGTACTGCTTCGGGGGCACTCGCCAAGATGCAGGAGCGCTTTAATCTCCCCCACCATCGCTTGCTGTGTGATGTCCCTACGCGCTGGAATTCTACGCTGCACATGCTAGCCCGCTTTTGCGAGCAGAAGAGTGCAGTGGTCCAGTACATGACGGCGCAGTACCGAGGCGCATCCGGCCAGCTGCCAAGCTTCTGTGGATCCGATTGGGCCAACATGTTGGACCTCTGCCAAGTCCTCCAAAATTTTGAGCAATCCACGTTGCTTGTGAGCAGTGACAACTCTTCAGTCAGCATTACCATACCACTGCTGTGTTTACTGAAGAGGTCAATGTTGAAAATCAAGGAAACAGCTGTCATGATGCAACTGGGGGAATCTGAAGGAGAAAACGATCAGCGTAATGGTACCAACATCAGGCCATCCGCCTCAGGAAACGCTGGCCCCAGCAGCTATGACGAAGAAGAGGAGGAGGAACAGCTGGAGTTGGAGCAGGAATTTCCTGCCACCACTGACGAGGGCCAGAGCGGTGCACGTTGGACTTCCACAATTCAGCGCGAATGGTCAGCAGAAGCAGACCAGGAAGAAGGTGACGACTATGATGCATCACAACAACTATCACAACGCTCACAAGAGGATGATGAGGATTCTGGTAGAACTCTGGCACACATGGCTCAATTCATGCTAGACTGCATTGAACGCGACCCACGCATTGTGCGCATTCTGGACAACACCAATTACTGGGTTTATACCCTTCTGGATCCACGGTACAAACACAATGTTCCAAAACTGCTTGAAGAAAGAGTCAGACAGGTCAAAATGGAAGAATACCAGCATGCCCTTGTGGAGACTTTAGAGAGGAGATTGACATCCTCCCCCTCCTCTAGCCAGTTGTACGCCGACAGACTGACTTCCGTAAACCCAGGACGACCAGGAGGGCAGCAAACAACACAAGCCGCAGCTAGTGCCCAAAAGGGAATGGTATCGGCAGTGTCCTTGGAGTGGGAAAATTTTCTGACACCCATGCAGCAGCAGCCCACAGAACAGCAAGCGTGCAGATCCACCTCCAACACCGATCGCCTGGAGAAGATGGTCAAGGACTACATGTCAGATGGCGTAGCTGTGTCTAACAATCCATCTGCACCCTTCAACTATTGGGTATCGAAGCTAGACACCTGGCACGAACTGGCAATGTACGCAATAGAGGTGCTGGCTTGCCCGGCAGCCAGCGTTATGTCGGAACGCTGTTTCAGTGCTGCCGGAGGCATCGTCACAGATCGGCGTATCCGCCTCTCCACAGAAAATGCAGACCGTCTGACTCAAATTAAAATGAATCAATCCTGGATTGGAAACGACTACGCAACACTCCAGGACCCCAACCAAGTAACATGACCAATGAACGTCGGGGATGGTTTAGCGTTTCCGGTCCCTGTTTATTGAACCTCTCATCTGTATTACATTTATGACTGCATGGCGGCAAAAAGCATTGCTGCTATATCCGCACGCTTTTTGTCCTCATGCAAGGCCTGGGTTGTTGTGTCTCAAAAAGCATGGCCTTCTCCTCCTGCGCCTGCTCTTGTTCCATCACGTGTGCTGCTGCTGCTGCTGGGTTAGCGTTGCGGGTCCCTGTTTATGGAACCTCTCATCTGTATTACACTTATGACTGCATGGCGGCAAAAAGCATTGCTATATCCGCACGCTTTTTGTCCTCATGCAAGGCCTGGGTTGTTGTGTCTCAAAGCGTGGCCTTCTCCTCCTGCGCCTTCTCCTGTTCCATCACGTGTGCTGCTGCTGCTGCTGCTGGGTTAGCGTTACCGGTCCCTGTTTATTGAACCTCTCATCTGTATTACATTTATGACTGCATGGCGGTAAAAAGCATGCTATCCGCACGCTTCTTGTCCTCATGCAAGGCCTGGGTTGTTGTGTCTCAAAAAGCGTGGCCTTCTCCTCCTGCGCCTCCTCCTGTTCCATCACGTGTGCTGCTGCTGCTGCTGGGTTAGCGTTACCGGTCCCTGTTTATGGAACCTCTTCTCTTTATTACATTTATGACTGCATGGCGGTACAAAGCATGCTATCCGCACGCTTCTTGTCCTCATGCAAGGCCTGGGTTGTTGTGTCTCAAAGCGTGGCCTTCTCCTCCTGCGCCTCCTCCTGTTCCATCACGTGTGCTGCTGCTGCTGGGTTAGCGTTACCGGTCCCTGTTTATGGAACCTCTTCTCTTTATTACATTTATGACTGCATGGCGGTAAAAAGCATGCTATCCGCACGCTTCTTGTCCTCATGCAAGGCCTGGGTTGTTGTGTCTCAAAAAGCGTGGCCTTCTCCTCCTGCACCTCCTCCTGTTCCATCACGTGTGCTGCTGCTGCTGGGTTAGCGTTACCGGTCCCTGTTTATGGAACCTCTTCTCTTTATTACATTTATGACTGCATGGCGGTAAAAAGCATGTTACCTGTGCAAAGAAACATGACATTTTCTGCATTTAAAAGACAGTTTTTCCTTTGAAACTTTACAATCAATTTTCTCAAAAACTATAAGCTCTTTTTCAAATATTTTTTCCCTCTTGTACCCACTCCCAGGACTGTGCTGTAATGTATGGCGGCAGCTTACCTTCCAAGCGCCTGCGGTGAATGCAGACATCGGACTCCATGCTACTTCTCGCTCTTGTGTCCGGCTTGTACTGATGACGTCAGTACAAGCCGGACACAAGAGCGAGAAGTAGCGTTGGAGACCGATGTCTGCATTCACCGCGGGCGCTTGGAAGGTAAGCTGCCGCCATACATTACAGCACAGGGGGGGCCAGGAGAGACGAGGGGGAGGGAGAGGAGGCTAGCGGGGGGGAGCGCAGAGGTCGGACATCGCCGCGGGAGCATTGACTAGGTAAGTTGCGGCCATGTACTGCAGCACGGGGACCAGGAGACGCAAGGGGAAAGTGGACACAAAGGCAGGGAATCCCCAACATGGCGGCGGGTCGGCGATTCATAGCGGCGGGCGTTCGGAAGTTGGGGATTCCCTGCCTTTGCCGTATAAGACGCAGGGACTTTTTTCCCCCATTTTGGGGGAAGAAAAAGTGCGTCTTATACAGCGGAAAATACGGTAGTTTGTGTTACTGTAATTTGCATGCTCTTTTCTAGCCTGTCTGCGGCCAAATTCCAGTTGTTTGAGCTCATCAATTGCGTCCAACAGGTTGGACAGTCTGTGGGTTGAAATACATTGGAAGGCACTGCGCAGTCCGGCCACTAGGGGGCCTGTGATACAAGGGACAATCCAAAGCAAGGTCAGAAGGTCTAACAAGGTCACAACAAGAGGTGAATCTGAATTGCATCCTAGCAGTGTTTATGATTATGTCTTCCTTCCTTTTACCACAAAACTGAAGGTACTCAACTTCAATCCAGCACTGATATTTGTGAGTATGCAAGGAAGACAAGAAATACTCACACTCACCATAGTGGATGTTCGTGACCAGGAAGATGAAGAAAATGGGATGGAAAACAAGGGAATGAATATTAGCAGCAGAAATGGAAGATGGTAGAGAATAGGTGTGGTGAGTGTTTCTTTTAGCTTAGTGATGGTACAGGAGGATACAAATCATTGAGAAGACATCCATGATATGAATTAGGCCAGGAGCTGCAGACTCCAAAAATAGTGAAACAATTTGGCACAGAAAGCAGCATAAGTCAGTAAAAGTGATGAAAAATTGGACACAACTTGATGGTGATGTGGAATGGAACAGGAGAAAGAAGAAATACCAGTAAGTAGGTTAAGCATGATAGGAGTCAAGGTGCCAGTGTTTAGTGATGGTGGACTAGGACTGATAAAAATAAATAAATACATAGTCCACTAACAAAGGAATGAATGCAACAGGGTGCAGTGAAGATTAGTGATGGCATCATACAGGTGACACTTGGTATTGGTGAAAACGTGGCATCATGACCAGGAAGCACTAGGACTGAGTAACAGTTTAGTGGGGTAGAAAACAAGGAAACTGGTGATCAGGGATTTTAAAGCAGGATAGAAATAAAATCATCATTGAAAAGCATCAATGATCAGAGTTGATGGAGAATGATGGCATAGGAGGATATAGGGATAAGTAGCAGTATAAGCAGCAGTAGTGTTGGACAGAATAGGTGAAAGTGGTGAACAGGGATGCTCGCCAGGACCTCGTGATCACGGATAACCCGTGATCACAAGCATTTTTTCCACTATTCTGAATTTGTGATCCAAATCGTGATTGCATCTCAATCACGAATTCCCCCGAATGCCCCCGAAGTCTGGTCCAAATCCGTCCGTGATCACTCGTGTTCATGGCCATGATTACCCGTTATTAACAGCCAAAACTCGCTGACTTTAAGGGTTAATAGCAAAGCCCCCTTAATTGCCAGAATCAGCAAATTTGCAGGTTATGTTAAGAAGAAAAGTGGGAGCAAGGGTAATTTTTTTTTTTCAAAAAGACCTTACTTTTTGAGAAAATCGATTTTAAAAGTTCAAAGAAAAAAACGGATACATGAATGCCGGTCAATGACAGATCGTGGGAAATAATTCCCGCCGACTTTAGCAGTTAATAGCAAAGGACCCTTACATCCTAGCAACACCAAATTTGCAGGATATGTTAAAAAAAAAGTGGGAAACAATATTTAAAAAAAAAATAAAAATGTTTATTTTTGGGGAATGTTCTGAGTGTGGGAAATCTGAAAAAAAATGGAGGGGGTCCCCCTTCCCGAGCCTCTGTAACCCCTTCTCCCCCATGCAGGCTGGGATAGCCAGAATGCGGAACCCCCGGCTGACTGGGGCTTCGCACCCTGAGCTATAACAGCCCGCATGGTCCATGGTATGGGGGGGCTCCGGGGGAGAGGGGCGGCCAAGCCTTCCCCTCTCCCCCCGAGCCCTTGTCCAATCCATGGACAAGGGGCTCTTCCCCACCTCTGGTGCCCCAGGAGGAGGAGAGGGCGACGACTCCCTGGGAGGGTTCATGGTGGCATCTGGGAGCCTTAAGGAAGGGGACCCCAGATGCCCAATCCCCTCCCAGGAGAAATGGGTATAGGGGTACAAAGTACCCCTTACCCATTTCCACAAAGGATTAAATGAAATTAAAAACACAACCATGAAAAAAGTCCTTTAATGTTCTGCCAATATCCTCGGGAAATGATCCCACGAAGACAGTATCCTCTAATTAAGTTGATTGAAGATCTCCTACGGCCATGAGCTATACTAATTATAGCTTAGAATGCGTCCTGCTGACGCATAGCGCCGGCTCCCACTGTCCTCCCCACCTCCTCACCTGTCACCCTCACCTAGCCTGCCACCTAGTGCACCCATGGGTGCTGCTAGGTGAGGGGTGACAGGTGAAGGCAGGTGGAGAGGTCGAGCGGGAGCCAGCAGCTATGCGTCTGCCCAGGACGCATTCTAAGCTATACTAACTGGTTCAGGAATGATCCGGTTCTTTTTGTATTGAATCAAATGAATTGGCTCTGAACCGATTCATTCATTCATTCAACTTTGCTATTAACTGCCAAAGTTGGCCGCTGTTGACTGTAATGTAAAATGCAGAAAATTTGCATTACCGATATGCGGTATGACACCGACTTTAGAGGTTAATAGCAAAGCCCCCATAGGAGCTAGAAACACAAAATTTTTAGGGCATATTAAGCAGACAAAAGGGAACAAGAAGAAAAAAAATATTTCAAAAAGACGTTGTAGTTTTTGAGAAAATCAATGGTAAAGTTGGCGGAAATTACCGCGCAAATCTGCATCGGAATGCGGAAATCGGTAGCGGAAAGCGGAATCGGTAGCGGTAATTGGCAATGGCGAAATGCAGATTTTCGGCGGAAATGGTAATTGGCATTTCCGACCATCCCTAATCTGCTGTAACAAATACATGTTTTTTTTTGTTTAAAGGTTATTATGCTGTTGTGTATCTTTTAGAGCGGAGAGGAGTTCTGAGTTCAGGTCCACTTTAATTAAACTAGACTAGGCTCAGTTCCTCTCTTATAAGTAGTAAAGTGCACAAATGTCATGTTCCGTGGTGGTCATAAGATGAACTGATGACGATTGCTTTGCAATGAGGAAATATATAAGCATTCTATACATAAAATATATGATTACAGATAATTAAATGCAAAAGTCTACAAAAATAAATAAACAGATAATTATTCCTCGAGTGCACAACAGAAAACCCACCTGGGAAGATAAACAATACTCTGGAGGGGCAGTATGCGAGAATAAGAACCTCTCTTCACACACGTGTGGTTTTGGAAGCCCCAGATGTGAAGCCAGAGACAGTTTATTCCTCAGGAGTGAACAACTTTCAGCAGTGCCTTTTCATGTTTGGGAACCTTCCTAAAACTTTGCAGGACTAAAGCAAATGATGTTACTAGTGTAATATGCAAAATTATAATTATTAATACCATCATCAACATCATCATGAGGCGCTATATCTGTCTCTTGACCCGACTTTGCTCCCTCCAAAAATTGTTTGCCTGAAGAAGCGGGACTGTTACCCGTGAAACGCGTTGCACTTTTAGAGCTCATAATAAATGTTACTTTAAACTTGAAGTAACCTGCCCGTTGTCTGGCCATTTTTTCAGAAGGGAGGTGAGTCCACCCACTTCCCCCTTTTTAACAATTTTAACTAATTTTACTCTACTTGGCGCCTCTGTTGTTATACCACATAATCATCAACATCAACCTCCCTTTCTTCCGAATTATAAAGGATTAATGACAGCCGTATGTGTATAAATTGTTCTTTTGTATGTATCTTCCCTCTTGACATGAGTCTTCTGATCATTTATCTTCCTCAAAATAGCTTGCCTATGTTATATTTAAATAAATATGCAATACATGTTATCATGGAGTTAAGTTTTGTAGCGTTTCATAATAAAGAAGTACATTAAACTTTGCTTCATTCGTAACATCCATTATGCGAAGGGGCCCTTCACACACATTTGCAGTAATAAGCAAAAAATTAACAGGTTATTTATTTATTTTTTTAACATGAATTTTCTCGAAAATAATGTCAAATTTATTTATTTATTTTTTTATTGTCAAAGAAAACAAATATTTCTTACCAATGCGAAAATGTCAAAAAAAATAAATAAAAAAGTAAAAAAAAAATCATTATTTTAACCACAAACATTTAAAAAATGTTTTAAATGTTTGTGGTTAAAATAATGATTTTTTTTTACCTTTTTTTTCGAAATTTTCGCATTGGAAGAAAATGTTTGTTTTCTTTGACCATATTGTGAAAATGCAATGTGTTTTCACAAATATTTTCTCAAAATCAAAACTAGCATTGTCATTGCAAGTAACACTAAACATTTGAATTTGCATATGCCTTCATTTTTGCAAAATCTCATTCATTGCACATCTAAAGTATTGGGGCCTGATTCACAAAGCGGTGCAAACACTTTGCACGCCTGTGAAAAGCCCTTTATCACGCCTAAACTTAGTTTAGGCGTGATCTGAAGGAATTCGCGCGAACTCCCGCGTGCAAAGTTTTGCGCGAAGCGCCCATTAAACCCTATGGGACTGTGCGTGCGCGTTTGCGCGCTTCGCGCGAATTATAGCACAAAGCGGTGATAACTTTGCTAGTGCAAAGGCTATCACGCCTAAAGTCTTTTAGGCGTGATAACTGAGTTATCACCGCTTTATGAATCAGGCCCTTTGAATGGTAAAGTATTATTTCTTCTGCTTTTTTCTGCATTTTGCGATTCAAGCCATGTCTTTTTTTCATGTGCCATGTGCAATTTAAGTCAATGGTAAAGCAGAAATATGGCATGCACTTTTTATGTTAACTACTTCCCCTTCTGTACCAGAACAATTTTCACCTTTCAGCGCTCCTTTCATTAATTCGCCTACAACTTATCACAACAAAACAAAATCTATATCTTTTTTTTTTTTTTTCAACACCAATAAGGCTTTTTTTTGAGTGGTACATTTTGCTAAGAATTATTTGTTCTATAAGGCAATTTAATGGGAACAATAAGAAAAAAAAAGGGAAAAAATCATTATTTCTCAGTTGTCAGCCATTATAATTTTAAAATAATACATGCTACCGTAATTAAAACTCACACATTTTATTTGCCTATTTGTCCTGGTTGTTGCAATGTTTAAAATATTTCCCAAGTACAATGTATGGCGCCAATATTTTGTTTGGAAATAAAGGTGCACTTTTCAGTTTTGCATCCATCACTATTTACAAGCCCATATTTTCAAAATTAACAGTAATATACACTCTTGATATACATATTAAAAAACATTCAGTCCCTAAGGTAACTATTTATGGTTTTTTTTTATTGTATTTTTATGCAAATGTTTTTATTTGGGTAATTATGGGATAGTGTGGGAGGTAAGGTGTTAATTTTAAATGTAAGTGAGGATCTTTTTATTAAAATAAACATATGTTAGTGTCATTTTACGATTTGGCTACCACGCATTTTTTCCTGTTAGCATACTATAAGTACGCAAACAGGAAGTAATGCGTGGACATGTTACTTTGTTTTGTTACAATGACTGCAACATCTCATTGATGCCGGTGATCATTGACTTGGGTAATTAAATTAATGAATGGGAACGCGCCTGGAAATGAGTGGCAGCCATCAGATTGCATAGATGATTAGCAACATCCCTGGGCAGGAACCGAAGTCCTGCCAGACGTAGATAATCCATCTCAGATTACAAAAGTGGTTAATAATATACATGTTACTATAAATTAAGTGCATTAGTATGCAAGGAAAAATCACAATCTGAAACCCGCTCAAAGAAAAACAAAAACGGAAAAGACAAATTCAAGAAAAATACCCTAAAAAAAATCACAAAACACAGATTAATTCCTGCAGAGATTTGCATGCAGTAGTCATATTGATAAGTGTGAGCAGCACTTAAATGTACACAATTGAATTAGCAATAAAAAGGCACATTTGTTGCAGATGCAAAAAAATGTCTTCCGAGTTAATAGGTGATCAATGGAAAACATACTTTAAAGATATGAAATAGTCAACATTTGCATTTTTGCCCACATTTAGCACATGTCCATTTTAGGTGCCATTACCTGGGCTCAGAAAATTAAGATGAATAGTGTAACTTCCGTATCCAAATTTCTAATATCCCAATCAAGCATCACATGCACCCTGATTCTCTCAAATGTACCTGCCTCTATTATTATTATTATTATTAATTGGATTTATATAGCGCCAACATATTACGTAGCACTGTACAATACGTAAGCTTACAGACAGTGATAGCAGGGGTGACAGTCAACACACAACAGGCAACAAGCAATAAGCTACACAATGCCAGATCACACACTGGAGTAGTAGTCTCAGCAATTCAGGTTCACGTTATTCTGTGAGAAGAGTGCACAGATACACAAGGAATCCCTGCCAAGGGCTTACAATCTAAAGTGAGGGGTGGTAACACGATAGGAGGGGGCTGAGTGTAAATTACCTTGGTGTGATGTCTAATTGTGGAGAATTGATGGTGAATTCTGGTAAATTCAATTGCTTTACCCTTTGAACGCTACCCTGTAAAGTGGTCTGAAAGTCAGCATTTCTACTTTGCTCTAAAAGACTCCTTACAGCTTTAAAGCTACTATCACAGAAAAAAACTTGTAGCAGAACATCACTGAACTGGTTAAAAAAAGCACTTTGTCCTGCCATTCAGCTTCAAATCCACATCCAGACTGGAGATAACAGTATATTTGTTTACATTCTAATGTTGATACATTTCTGTGTAGCAAGTAAAAAAAAAACCTCTCTGAGAAGCTGTCTCTGCTTCAGGCACACACACAGTTCAGAACAGCTCATTAGAAGATTTTAATATATAAATAAAACCAGTTGGAATACAATGCAATGGCAGCTCTCAGGGCAAGATAAACTACATTTTGGAAACTTGTAATTTGTAAACAGACAATATTATGTGTGCACAAAAGCAAATATGATAACTGTATGAGTAATAAAAGGTAGGAAAACACATTTTTATTAAATGTTATGTCAGAGTTTCAGACCACTTTAACTTCTTTCTTTTACCTAGCCATAAAAAGGCACTGTACTGTGACATATAGAAGAGAGCAGTGGATTATTCAGTATACTCATTTTGTATGGAAATTTACCTGGCTTCAACATCAGAAACATTTCCTGTAGCTATATATTGGATATTGGTATGTAGCTCTGCCCTCCCAGTGATGTTTAGCCTAGGCTGTTAAGCTATGCAGAATTCTCCCCCCCAGAGCATGCTGGGAGAACAGATGTTATTTTCAATTGCTTTGTAACTTTCATTTTACAAACATTCCATAGAGATGGACTAAAGATGTCGCCAGCTGTAATAAATCTCAGAATGTAAATCATGGTAAGGGAAGGTTTTATGGTGGGCAAACACTGACCTGCTTAATATAATTTATAAACTGGTAGTGTAAAAAATAATTTTATTAATTATGTTATTTTAGTATAGTTCATCTTGAACCACTACCGTCCATTATAAAGCACACACAAGCCATGACATCTTCCTAATCACCCTATCTGGACTGTCCCATCGTTAACCTTGTACCTGCCCTTACTCAAATAACGAACATGGATATAAACACTGACCTAAGTTTAACCATTACTTACTGTATGTTCTTAAAATCATTGTTCCCAAACCTGGGCCACAAGACAGGTGGTTAAAGGGAACCTTAACCGTAAAAAAATACAGGAGTTTCACTGTGCCCGTGTAGTTACTCACGGATCCTCCTATCCTCCGACGCAAGCTAGCTTAGTTTTCGCTGACTGATCAGACGGGGGCCACTGCACCTGCGTGGCCCAGGCCGCGCGCATACTCAAACATGCTTCCGTCATTGTGGCCGTCCTGCACATACGCAGTACATGTACATACAGTACGTACACACACATACTGTGCATGTGTAGGAGAGCCACAGCGACGGGAGCACAATAGAGGATGCACACGGCAAGGGCCATGCGCGCGCACTGGCGAAAACAAAACCAACTCGCGGCGGGGGGGCTGGGGGATCCGTGAGTGACTATGCAGGCACAGGAAGGGGGCTGATCGGAGCCCCAGGTAAGTGAAACTCTTGCATTTTTTTACAGATAAGGTTCACTTTAATCAGCTCTGGTGAGACACCAATTACTGCACCTCTAAATGCTTATAGTTGTCTACAAAACATTTATTGTTGGTTGGTCTTCAGGACAGGGTTGAGGAACCCTGAATTAAATAATAATAATTCCAACATGTGTACAGGGCTTTTCTCCTGTTGGAGTAAAAAATGGTTGAGAAGAGAGCTGCAGCCACTAGGGGCATGCTCAACAGGCATTAGCAGTGTTAGGGACTCCAGCACAAAAGTATTTTTATGGAATAGGTACTGACTTACTTTATAAAAAGGGCTGAGATTTGAATCCTGGTCTCCTCTGTCAGAAGTCGTGACCTTAAGCAGCTTACTATCCAGCCACTAACTAAAGCTAAGTAATTTCCAAGTCTGTTAACCTACAGCAACTATTTTCTATAACCTTAACTATTAACTGTATTCTTAATCTAACTTACCCCTTGCATGGTTGTTCCCGGGATTTTAACTCTGGACTCTGTGTTCCTACCTTAGCAGCAGAATGAGGTAACACTGACTTTGTTTCTTTTATCAGCTAATTGTTTTATTGCCCTCTGATATCTGAGCACCAGTTCTTAGCATATTGTAACGATTGGTGTCAGCACACAGAGAGAATCTGATTATTGGCGATCTGCAGTATCACCAAGAATACAGATATATACCCGATTATTGATGATCTGCAGTATCACCGATAATCAGATATATTGCTAACCTCTGGACACCTGAAGCGTGTGAGTGTTTGGTGCAACTGTAGAAATTGGACCACTGGGGTAGCAAGTGGTCCAATAAATAGAAACAGACTCTACTGCAGACAAAGACTTCCAGGGAAAGGAGTCTTTGGACTGGGTAGCAGCAGTGCCCCCTCTGAGAGGCAGGGACCCCTGCCGGGAGGCTGAGCGCCCAAGGGGTGGGTGACAGCCAGAAAGGTCGGGCAGACCGTGTCGGCAACACACTGACAGATAAAGTACAAAGACAGTAAGCTGATTCGGTATCCAAGACAAGCCGGGTAGGCAACAGGAAATCAGAATGGCAAGGTACCCAATCAGTTATCAAAAGAGTGGTCAGGAAAGCAATACGTCATAACAGATATCAGAACAAGTTCTATTCTGGGGTGTGAGGGCCGTGATCTCAACACCCTGGAACTATGCTAGAGAATACACAGATGAAATACAGTATCCCTAGTCTGGGGTGTGAGGGCCGTGATCTCAACACCCTGGAACTATGCTAGAGAATACACAGATGAAATACAGTATCCCTAGTCTGGGGTGTGAGGGCCGTGATCTCAACACCCTGGAACTACGCTAGAGAATACACAGATGATATACAATATTCCTAGTCTGGGGTGTGAGGGCCGTGATCTCAACACCCTGGAACTAAACTAGAGAATAACACAGATAATATACAGTAACTGGCTAAGTGTGGATTCCCAGGTCCACCTGGTTCCACCACACTGAAGGATCTGACTAAGGTCTGAGTGCTAACACATAAGCATTCGCAATGCCAGACAACCAGCAACTGAACAGCAGGAGATATATATAGTAAAGCGCTCCCCAGCGCCGCCCAGCTCCCATCAACCAATCCCTGAGTGAGCCAGAATCAGCTGACCGCTCTGATCAGCTGATCTTCCTCCTATTGGTATAAAGAGCCTGTCTAGCAGCGCGCGCGCGCGTAGCTCTCCATCTGTGTGCACTACTAGGTCCAGACAACCCAGACACATGTTGCTGCGGGGTAACCACCGCACTGGACACGGAATCCGCCGCCTCACCGTCAGCACATGCGGCGGCCCCCATACCATTCTTCCCATGTGCACTATTAGTTCCAGATAACCTAGCCGCATGCTGACGCGGACAAACCGCCGCATCAGACGCGGAAACAGCCACCTTACTGCCAGCACACGCGGCGGCTTTTCCGCTATTCATCACACATATTTTACAGGAGAGGAATGTGATGTTTATCCCTCCACTGTGACTACTGAGGTATTCTGTAGGTTATCAAAAACTGAAGATGGCAGTTTTCACTCCTAGGAGCGTGACTTTAGGTGGAAATGGGCACAGGCAGAGACAGGGGGTGAGTGCAGAGTACATAATGCTGGGCATACACGGATAGATTCTTCTTATCAATCGAGCCGCTGATGGCTCGATTGATAATTTCCGTCAGGTCCGATTGCCCGCCGGATCGATTCCCCGCTCGATACCCGGGGGGCGGACAATAGCAGAAAACGAGCGGAAGATAAGGAAGCCGTGGGGCCGAGCGGGAATCGATCCAGGCACGCGCGGGGACGAGCGGGGACGCGGCGGGAGTCGTTACGGCGGCTAATCGAGACACAGAATCTATCTGTGTATGCCCAGCATTAGGCACTCACACTCACACTTGTTTGGACATATTTTGCCTTTAAAAGGGTCCTGTGGGGTGTAAAAAACAAAACAAAAAGTGTCACTTACCTTGGGCTGCTCCCTGCAGCTATTAAGTCCCACGCCGTCACTAAAGTCTCCTCTGTTCGTCGCCGCCGGTTATCTGCTAATTATTCGTCTAACTAGACAAATAGCAGTGCAGCTGCGTGTCCTTGCTCCCGCCTGTGCCATCTGGAGCTTGCTGCGCAGGCGCAGTGCAAGAAAACTTCGGACTGCGACTGCGCAGTAAGCTCCTGATGATGTGCATGGGAGCGAGGGTGCGTGGCCACAGCCTTGCAGCCGCAGTGCTATTCGTCTAGTTAGATGAATAATGAGCAGGTCACCGGCGGCGACAAATGGAGGAGGCTTCAGTGAAGGCGTGGGACTTAAAAGCTGCAGGGGGCCGGTAGAAGCCCCAGGTAAGTGACACTTTTTTTTTGTTTTTTTACACCCCACAGAACCCCTTTCAAGAGGCAGAGACACATGCACACTTTAGGTCCCATTTAAAATCACAGGTGAAAATGGTAGGCTGAGCAAATGGTGAATAGCTGACAATATGGAAGCTAACCATTTATTTCCGGGATAGATTATTTACCCACTATCTAATTATGCATAATGTTTATTTCTGGTGGCGGAGAGTAGGGATGTGTAGGGATGTGAACAGATATACACAGAAACAAATAACCTCCATGAGGTTGTGATATAGCTGGTGGTGTTAAATGATGTTGCTGGCATTGCTAATTATACCTTTTGGGTCACTGCACAACACACTTTCTTCTTCTTCCTGCTCCATCATTAGATCCCTCCTCTACTTGGATGTACACATGATAATAGTAACAGGCAGTTCTTGTTTACAGAGTGGGGAAATAAATAGGAGCTAAAATATGGAGAATCTGCACATGTGTAGGAATGAGTGCCCCAAATGTGCTGATGGACGTACTACTGATATCTCAGCTACACAAGCCATGCTGGTTTTGCCCAACACCACTTTCTTGCATGCTTGGCATCGGGGATTACTCTTTGATTTCTCCTTTTCCCATACTATTTTCAATTTGCACCTACATCTGAGCTTGACTAGCAGTTATTATAGCAATTGTTTCAATGTAACTAGTAAGGAATGGGGGTCAAACAATAAAGAAAGGTCTTGAAAATAACAAGATACAAACTGGGCCAGTTAGGTATTAGGTATAATAGGTACTCACCTGGTCCTACTGCAACTGCAAGTAGGAAGATTTCTGTATACATAAAAAACATCATCTTATTTAGAGGCTATTACTGTGTTCTTCACTTATATTTTATGGTTTCTGAGTGACTCAAAAGTATCATTCTTCATACAGAATTCTTCATCTCACAAAAGGCCCCAAAAATGACAATGTTAGTGTCTCTCTCTATAATATTCAACAGGTAATTCTACAAAAATGTATATCACCCTTGTTTAATATAATTTCCTCATTAAACAAACAAACTCTTGGTGAAAGTTAACATTTTGGATTCCTAAAGATGTATTCTGAAAACCAGAGTGATGTGACTGAATTCATTCTTCTCGGGCTCTCAGAAGACCCCAAGGTGCAAGTTGTGCTGTTTCCTATCTTCCTGATCATCTACATGACCACTCTAGTTGGAAATCTTCTCCTCATAGTGGCTGTGAGGATGGACAGACGTTTGCACAACTCCATGTACATCTTCTTGGCCAACCTGTCCATCTTGGACATTTGCTTTACCTCAGTCATTGTTCCCAATGTCCTGGTGAACTTTCTTTCCTTGAAGAAGAGTATTTCATACACTGGCTGTGCCATGCAAGTCTTTTTTTATCTGTTTTTGGCAGAAACTGAGTGTGTTCTTTTGGCTTTCATGGCCTACGACCGTTACGTTGCTATTTGCCATCCTTTACATTACAATACAATTATGGACACTATGGCCTGTTTGTGGATGATCACCTTGTCATTTTTGATTGGCTGCATCATATCTTCTTTGGATCTATACTTTACCTTCAGGTTAACATACTGTGGCCCCAACACCATCAACCACTTTTTCTGTGAGGTCCCTTTGTTAATGCAGCTGTCTTGCAGTGACATCTCATCAGTTAACATCTTAAAACTGGTGAGCAGTGCCATAGTGCTTTTAACCCCACTGCTACTAATCCTCATTTCATACGTTCACATCATAGTCGCTATCATGAGGATCAGTTCAGGGAGGTACAAAGCATTTTCCACATGTGTTTCACATCTAGTGGTGGTGGTCATTTTATATGGGACGGCCTTGTTCATGTACATAAGGCCAGAGCATTCAGTCACACAGGGCACTGACAAAATAGTAGCGGTATTTTACACAGCAATCACCCCAGTGCTCAACCCTTTAATTTATAGCTTGAGAAATAAAGATGTTCATAGAGCCATAAGACGCCTGCACATTACAACTCTCATAAGTGAGACAGGAAAAAAGATCTAATTGTCTATTTAAAATAACTAATATAAAAATTGTTTTGCAAAAGGCAAAAATCTGATGCTTCTTTCTTAGCCGTACTGCTGCCATCTCTGTCCACTCCAGAAGTAATGGGGGTCATCTGACTGCTGCCATCAGACATGGAAGTTTTGCAAGATTTGTGAAACCCTACCTGCATCATTAATGGGGTTCTGATCCTGCAGGGGGAGCTTGAAAGCACTTTTGTCCAATTGTGCAATCGTGTTCTTGGATGGGAAGGTACTCTATAAAGGCAGTGACATCTGACATCTCATCAATTAACATCTCGAAACTGGTGGGTGGTGCCATTGTGCTTTTTACCCCTCTGCTACTAATCCTTCTCTCATATGTCCATATTATAGCTGCCATCATGAGAATCAATACGGAAAAGTACAAAGCATTTTCCACATGTGTGTCTCAACTTGTGGTGTTGGTCATTTTATATGGGACACAGGGACAGTGGCTTATCTGGGTAAAATAGTGCCTATGGCAAACACTACAATTGCGCCCCCCCCCCCATCCCCAGCCCCGCCCCCAAGCAGAGTCTTATTCCCTCATAATAAAAACAGCCAGGTGCCTCAAGATAAGGAAATTAAATAGCCAAGAGCGCCAAGATAATTAAGTAGCAAAGTGCCCTGTATATACAGAATTTGAGTAGATATGTTCCCCAGACAACCGAATTAGGTAGACTTGTGCTTCTAGATATTAGTATAAGGTAGTCATTTGTGCACCCCACAATTAAAAATTACTCCTCAGTCAGTGGACAGCCAGTGACATGACAATGTAATCTGTAAAGTACTGCAGAAGATGTCAGTGCTATATAAATACATAATAATAATATGGTAGGACATTTGACTATGACCATGGCAGATATTAGATTGTAAGCTCCTCTGAGGACAGTCAGTGACATGACTATGTACTCTGTAAAGTACTGCAGAAGATGTCACTGCTATATAAATACATAATAATAATAATAATTAGAGATGTGGCAAACGGTTCCCGAACCGTTCACCGGCGAACATCTCCAAATCCCTGGAGCTCTTACTACTTCCGGGTCGCACTGACCCGGAGTAGTACGCCTGCGCTGCCCGGCGGAGCGCGTTCTAGATCGTGCTCCTGTTGCCGGGCACTTTCTGCGCGTGTGCGTGACATCATGAATGACGTCACGCTCATGCGCAGAGAGTGCCCGGCAACAGGAGCGCGATCTAGGACGCGCTCAGCCAAGCAGCGCAGGTGTACTACTCCGGGTCAGTGCGACCCGGAAGTAGTAAGAGCTCCAGAGATGTTCGCCGGGCGAACAGTTCACCACATCTCTAATAATAATACGGTAGGACATTAGACTATGACTATGGTAGGATTAGAGTGTGAGCTCCTCTGAGGACAGTCAGTGACATGACTATGCTCTGTAAAGTGTTGCAAAAGACGTAGCTACTCGGATTCGAAATGTAAATTATACAGCGCTGACCACGAGAGATGGGGGTTAACTTGCCCATAAGTCCGTGGGATCCTATGCATTCCATTTGCGTCACACGCAATGTGTGACGCGTTCCCCACGCCACTATCGCGTTTTCTCCTTCAAGTCAGAAGGAAGTGTGGTAGTGACATGGAATGTGTCACACACATTGCGTGTGACGTGAATGGAACGCATATGATCCCACGGACTTATGGGTAAGGTAACCCCCATCTCCCGCAGTCACCGCTGTATTATTTACATGTCAAATCCAGGTAGCTACTCAAAAGACCATCCCTGATTAAAATTACCTTTTAAGGGAGGTACAATAGATGGGGGGGGGGGAGACGAGCAGGGAGAACGGAGATTGAGATGGGGAAATGGAGGACAGTAAGAAGTGTGGGAAAGGCAGGGGGTGGACACAAGTGAGGGAAAAAAAAAAAAGAGTAGGTAGGAAGGGTGGGAGATAAAGAGGTGGAGAAACAGATTGTGTGGAAAGAGAGAAATCAAGGGCAATCTTCACTAGTCCCGTTTGGCTGGAACATCACACCAGGAACATGATACACAGTACAGGAGAGAGAGGGGGCAGAGAAAGCAAAACACATGCTGGGAGCAGAGAGAGGACAGGAAGTATTCAGCAGTAATTATCTTATCTTTATTGTTGGGACCTGCCTCTCTCTGCTCTGGTAACCTCACACATATCAGCTATCAGCTTCATCTCCTGCCTCTCCTGCCATAAGAAGACACTCACTCACTGTCTGTGTCACTAGACTTGGCAGCAGCTACGCACGCAGACTCTTGTTCTCCTCTATGCTCCATCCCCCATCAGCCCCAGCAGGGCTCCATGCAGCCAATCAGGAGGGAGATGTGAGCAGTGCCGACGTTGCCCGGGCGACGTTAGCAGCAGAGAGGTGAATGGGACACGGACACGGAAAACGTTTCCTACTGCTGTACAGTGCTGGCTGCCGATCATCGCCATGGGAAGGAGCCAGGAGGTGATCAGACCTGGCTGGGAGGGAGAGGGGTTTTTCTCATTTATGCGCCCCCTGGGAGGTGAGTGACAAGGGCGCCTATAGCAGCTGCCCTATGTGCACGCCTCCAGATCCGCCTCTGCACAGGGATGAGCAGAAACTACGCCAGTGCAAATTTACGCATCGTGGTTCGCATCTACGCATCATAATTCGTAGGTGATGTTTCAAAACTACGCTTACGAATTTACACGTAGCGAAGTAGTGTTACGCGTAGCTTATGCCCACTATGCATACTTAACATGTGTATTGCATAGTATACTATGTATGCATTACTCGCGTCTAATTTTCCACGTGCGATTGTATGCTTACAAATTTACGCATTGCAGTATTTGTATTTGTATAGCGCCTTTCTCCTGTCGGACTCAAAGCGCTTGCAAGGCAGCCACTAGAGCGCACTCAGTAGGCAGTAGCAGTGTTAAGGAGACTTGCCCAAGAAACTCCTTACTGATTAGGTGCTGGCTTACTAAACAGGCAGAGCCGAGATTTGAACCCAGGTTTCCTGTGTCAGAGGCAGAGCCCTTAACCATTACACCATCCAGCCACGCATATAAGAGCTCCCGGTATATGCATCTAAAAAGGAATTAATGTGTAACATTTTCTGCATAGGGGCATAAGCATCCGCATACACTACGCTTCGCACTACGCGTAATTGCGTATTTTAACGCATAGTCTACGAAATGCATACGAAGTGAATATTTGATTTCGAAGCCGTAGTTTGGCGAAGCATAATTGCGTAAAACTATGCGTAGTTCCAGCGTAGCGAAGTTGGCTGACTATGACCATCCCTGATGCGACAGACTTCTCCATAGTTACATAGTTATTTGGGTTGAAGACATACGCCCATCGAGTTTATCTGGAAAACAAAGTACAACACCAGCCTGCTCCCTCACATATCCCTGTTGTTCCAGAGAAAGGCGAAAAACCCTTAAAAGGCATGGTCCAATTAGCCCCAAAAGCGAAAAAAATCCTTCCCGACTCCAGATGGCAATCAGATAAAATCCCTGGATCAACACCACTGGGCATTACCTAGTAATTATAGCCATGGATGTCTTTCAACGCATGGAAAGCATCTAAGCCACCTTTAAATGTAGATATAGAATTTGCCATAACTACTTCCTCTGGCAATGCATTCCACATCTTAATCACTCTTACACGAAGCCACAGCATTCGGACACAAAGGGCACTAACAAAATGGTAGCAGTATTGTACACAGCAATCATCCCAATGCTCAACCCTTTAATCTATAGCTTGAAAAACAAAGATGTTCATAGAGCCATGAGATGCCTGGACATTACACTTCTCATAAGTGAGACAGGGCAAATATCTAATTGTCTATTTAAAATAACTAATATAAAAATTGTTTTGCAAAAGGCAAAAATCTGATGCTTCTTTCTTAGCCGTACTGCTGCCATCTCTGTCCTCTCCAGAAGTAACGGGGGTCATCTGACTGCTGCCATCTCTGTCCGCTCCAGAAGTAACGGGGGTCATCTGACTGCTGCCATCTCTGTCCTCTCCAGAAGTAACGGGGGTCATCTGACTGCTGCCATCAGACATGGAAGTTTTGCAAGATTTGTGAAACCCTTTAATCTATAGCTTGAAAAATAAAGATGTTCATATAGCCATGAGATGCCTGGACATTAGACTTCTCATAAGTGAGACAGGGCAAATATCTAATTGTCTATTAAAATTAACGAATATCAAAATTGTTGTGCAAAAGGCAAAAATCTGACTTTTCTTTCTTAGCCATACTGCTGCCATCTCTGTCACTGCCCTATTGTAGCCGAAAACCTTGTAGCCAGAAAAAATATGGGCTACAAAGGGGTGCCCTACTGTAGCCAAAAGTAGCCAAATAAAATATGGGCTACCAAGGGGCGCCTGCTTGTAGGCTTTATCAAAACTCGGGCGCCCTTTTTCACCACCTTGTAGCTGATATTTGCAGAAATAACACTGATGTCTATGGAGGCGCCCTTTTTATACAGGCAGCTCAGGAGCCCTTTTCAACGGATCCCACTGGGGACCAGTGCTGCTCGGATACCCGTTTTCAAAATCCGAATTGAATTCAGATCCGGATACCCAGATATCTGGATCCGAATCGGATATCGGAATCCGAACTTTTTGGTATCCAAGTAGATTTGGATATCCGAACCCCAATATAGTGGATATTCGGGTGGATTCAGATCAGGGTCAGGGTAGAAAACCAGAAGTAGCCTGAAAAAGGCTTAAATTAAATTGCTTCCAAACCCCTCTCTCTCTCTCTCTCTTTCTCCCTATGCCTTTGAAAGGGACTTTTGCCATTTAAAGGGATTTTTGCTTCTGCTCGGATATCTGAACTAACTATCTGGATTTAAAAAAATATCGAAATTCCTATTCAAAGTTCGGATAATGGAAACATTTTGGATTATCTGGGTAGTTTGGATACCCGAATATTGGATGAGCAGCACTGCTGGGGACACCTATAGCTCACTACCTATATTTGGGACCCCTATAACTTGCTACCTATACTGAGGTTGCCTATAGCTAACTACCTAAAATGGGGACACCTATAACTTATCTATACCGGGAGCATCTATATCTAACTACCTATACTACTGTGGATACCTATAACTGGCTACCTATACTGGGGGCTACTATACTAAGGCTCTAGGCCCTTCATATGACATTTGCCTCAGGCCCTGCATGCTCTAAGGCCACCCAGATTTGCAGGCAGTAGCACCCAGCAAAGCACCCAGCCCTCCCCAGCCAGCCCTGGCTACCTAATACTGATATATATGGGTACTTGGCTAGTGGCTACTTAATTCTATTTTCTGGGGAACAGGGCTACTTAATTTATGTATACAGGGCCCATTTAGTTACTAAATTATTTTATTTTGATGCACCTGGCTATTTATTTAGTGTACTGTAAGGCACCTGGATACTTAATTATCTGCGCCACATGCAGCAATCTACCTGTTATAGACTGTCCTCAGAAGAGCTCACAATCTATTCCCTACCATAGTCTAATGTCCTGCCAAATTAATTATATAGCACTGACATCTGCACAAAATGTCTAGAGTACATGCGTATGTGAGCCCAAATGGGGGGGGGGGGGGTCAGGGAGGGGGCCCCAGGCTGAAACTTTCCTGGTGGACCCTTAGTGTCCCAGTCTGTCCCTGTATATGGGTGCCATTAGGGAACATAACGGTACAATGGTTGGTTGTCATTAACAAAGTTAATGACATTATGGTTGTCATTAGTTAATTTAATGGCATCATGGTTGTCACTGGTGAAGTCAGTGGCATAATGGTGAAACAAAGGCTGGTGGATGGTACGATGACATTTACGAAGATCAAAAGGCATTGTTATGGGACCTGGCAGCGTGCGGTCACACATGTTCTGTTCATAATGTTTAATGTGTTCTTTATTGTTGTATTTGAATTCTGTAATAAAGCTGTGGCCTTTAAACTCCATTTGGGTGTCACAGTTTTATTTTATGTAGATGGTAATCACATGGGCCCTGCCCTGGTCATGGAACTTAGAACAGGAAACCAACAGACCTTCTGTTTGAACCACATTACCAGTGGAGGAATTGCTCAAAGCAATCATAGAGGCATTCTTATGATTCTTATGTGGCGGGAGGACCTTTAGAGAGATGGATACTGCAAGATCTTTGGACCACCATCACTTGGAGAAACTGCTACTATCAAGGAAGGATTACTTCTCAGGATCAATTAGTACACGGAAGTGGTAAAAGAAACTGCCAGCCTCCCTGCTGGCTTTGGCTATTTATACCAAGTTTAGCAAGCTTACTGCCGACGTTACCTCTTTGATCTGAAAACTGCACCCGTTAACGATCAGGAGAAGTTTGCTACTCTGCAGTGTTCTTTATATTTTGCTTTTCCTTCGACATCTCTCCACAATATTATAAGATTGCCACTATGTAACTAGATATCATAATGGCATATGAGTCTACCAGATATATCCAAAGTGGTGGTGTGTTATGCTATTAGCTCATCCCAGTCTACGTGGACCACTTACAGAGGAATAAATTCAAAAGGAGCCAGTAGAGATAAGAGATGAGAGAATGGCATCATGCATGGAACAGTTGGGATAAGTGAAGAAGAGATGGCATGGATGGGAAGAGCATAGACAACTCACAGTAGAGTGGGATGAAGAATAAGGAAGTCAGCCTTCAGCGATAGTGAAAACCAACAGGACAGAAGGCAGTAAGGATCAGAAGCAGCAATGTGGGATAGAACGTGCCACAGTGCCAATTAAGGATGGTGGAGAAGGATGGGACAGGAATCATTGGTGATCAGTGTAGGGAGAGGAGACAGGAAGCAAGGGGGTAACTGCAGGGGAGCAGCACTTGTGACCGCAGGGGGGCCCAGAGCTGTAAGGGGGCCCTAACTACTACTTCACACCCTCTGATAAAGGTGTTCATCCTTCAGATCAGGTGTTTTTTGTTGCTTCACTTGTTATGAGTGTCAAAATTACGGTGTCCTATATTTGTTTTATAACCCTTGCAATATAGGTCCCCAGTCTGTCAGGTTCACAAGCGGTTGGCAAGGTAAAAGGGTGTGAACATGGGGGGGAGATCAGAATTTAGCTGGGGCCCCCGTGATTTATGGTTATGCCCCTGACAGGAAGTATCTAGATGACTTCCTGCAGCATACATTTATTTTTCTCCAGACATCAGGCCTACTAACATTAAACTAATTATATCACTATTCTAAGATCAGCCTATCAGTCACAGTCACCCAATAAGTCTCCATGCAGTTTCCACAACAGAAACTCAGTATAGGCTGCTGTCTTGCTGGGAAAAAAAATTAAGAGTAGAAACACAGGGCCCGATCCAATTCAATTTCTCTCATAAGCTTTCTCCTAGGTGCTTCCTCACTTACTTTTTGGTACTTTTTCACAGTGGTGAGAAGTTCTCTCTTAGGAGAAAACTTAAGAGAAAAATTGGTTCAGACCCATAATATAAAAAGCAGTATGAAAGCTGTGGGCTAGCTAGCTTTGTTGTCAGCAACTATAATTAACTGTTAATAATTTAGTTTTTAATAAGCTCTAATAATTATATGAGTACGCTCAGTTCTTCTACCTAATAAATCATAAAATGCCCAAAATTCACATAAATTAATTGACATGATAAAAGTGATGATTGCTTTGTTATAAGCAACCAATAAGCTGAAGCTATAATTAACTATTATAAATACGATTTCTATTTAATAAGCTTTAATAACTTAATGACGCTGCTTTTTAATAAATTGATAAAAAAAATGCTCACATGTTGATGGTCATTAGTTAAATTGATGATTGATTTGTTATGTTAAAAATTACCATTCTACATATTAAATCTATAGTTACTAAAAGCCAATTTTAAAAGTCTAAAAATACATATATAATTATTCCACGAGAGCAAATAGCCCCCTGGGATGATAAGCAATATTCCAGGTAGGCAGAATGTGAGGATAAAAACCTCTCGTCACACATGTGTGTTTGGAAGTCCCACGTGTGAGTACGTTTCTGCCTCAGTTTTGCTTTAAACAAAATGAACAGCTTTCAGATGATTTCAAATACCTTCCTAAAAGTTCCCAAGACCAGAACAATTTATGTTGGTGGTGTAATATGAGGTCAAATTATTTTTATCATGATCATCCTTCTTGTGTTCAACATCACAGAGGACCAGCAATTAAAGGCATCTGTATGTATACTGTATACCTTATTCTTGTGAAATTATCTTCACTCTAGACAAAGCTCTTCCACTGATAATTTATCTTCCTCAAAAATATCCTCATACTTTTCCCATATTTTATTAAAATTAACTTAAAGGGGCACTATAGTGAAATAAACATTTTTTATTTTTTTTTAGAAATAAACAGACAAGTTAGTGGTGAAAGCATAGAAAAAATGATAAGGAAAAATATGCAGAGCCTTCACATTTCTCCCCTAATCATTGGGCATCCTGTTACTTGTTAAGTTAGTAACGGGATGCCAATCAGCTCATTCCCTTGTATGGGAAGTCAATTATAACATCTGTTTTTTTCTAAGAAATAGATCTCCAAACATGGATGAGATCGGACCAGTGGTTTATTCCTACCCCCCTTCATCTCTCTTGCACTGCTACAGAAGCTACAGCCACACTGCTACAGCCCCCGGCACTCGAGCAGGCTCTTCTGTGGACACCTATCATTCACTAATCGAGAGTACAGTGCACACACATAGGTGTCCATAGAAGAGCCTGGTTGAGGGCCAGGGGCTTTAAATGCTGTGTTTTTAGAGCAGCATTGCTAGTTCAGCAGCAAGGTAAAAGAGGTGAGAGGGATAAGAACAACCAACCAGTCCTACCTCATCCATATAGGGAGATTAATACTTCAGAAAAACAGCAGTTTTAATTGACCTCCCCGCAATTAAATCAGCTGTTCGGCATCCCGTCACTAACTATATAAGTGACGGGACAATCCAATGATTAGGGGAGGTTTGTGAAAGTTCTGAATATTTTTTCCTTATCATTACTTTTTTATTTGTTTACTTCCATTACGAACTTGTCTGTTTCTTTCCTTAACCACTTGACCACCAGAGCAATTTTCACCTTTCAGCGCTCCTTCCATTCATTTGTCTATAACTTTATCATTACTTATCACAATGAATTGATCTATATCTTGTTTTTTCCGCCAAAAGGCTTTCTTTGGGTGGTACATTTTGCTAAGAGATACTTTACTGTAAATGCATTTTAACAGGAAGTATAATAAAAAAACGGAAAAAAATTCATTATTTCTCAGTTTTCGGCCATTATAGTTTTAAAATAATACATGCCTCCATAATTAAAACCCACGTATTGTATTTGCCCATTTGTCCCGGTTATTACACTGTTTAAATTATGTCCCTATCACAATGTTTGGCTCCAATATTTTATTTGGAAATAAAGGTGCATTTTTTATTCGTTTTGTGTCCATCCCTAATTACAAGCCCATAGTTTATAAAGTAACAGTGTTATACCCTCTTGACATAAATATTTAAAGAGTTCAGTCCCTAAGGTAACTATTTATGTATTTTTTTTTCATTGTACTTTTTTTTTCTTTTTATTACGAAAAAAAAAAATTGGGGCGTGTGGGAGGTAATGAGTTAATTTATAATGTAAAACTAGGTATTTATTTATGAAAAATGTTTTTGGATGTAGTTTTACTATTTGACCACAAGATGGCCACAGTAATTTTTTGTTCATGCGACCTGTAAGCATCCGGAAGTACGCTTACAGGAAGCACAATGAGGCTGGGAAAATCACAATGATCGCGCTGCTTCTCATAAAAGCAGCTGATCATTGCTGGGGGGCAGAGATCGACGAACGGGAATGGTTTTTCCTGTTCATTGATCTCCGAGTGAGCAGGCGGTGGCGTGCATGAGCGCGGGAGCGCGGACAGCGGCGGTATATGCAAAAAAATGGAGTATGTTGCCGGCTTCCTAAACAGTTTGCCCGCAGAGTGTTCAGTACTAGACCCTTCCTTTAAATGCAGTTTTAATCTGAGTTTAGGGCTCTAGTGCATAGTATAGCATCTGTTTTGAGCAGCAGCGATCGGACCAAACACACAGCTAGCAAAGTGCTAGCTGCGTGTTTGAAAAAACAATTATGCAAATCAGCCCAGCAGGGCCTGAGAAATCCTCCGCGCCGGATTACCCCGTGTCCAGCACGGGGTTACCGCTAAGGAGGTTAAATGACACATTGGCGGTTGATAGATGAGACAGTATTGTTCCAAATGCTGGGCACTTCTGGTTGTGAAACATTTGAGTACACCTGAACTGAGAGGGATATAAGGCTGCCATGTGTATTTCCTTTTAAACAATACTAGTTGCCTGTCAGTTCTGCTGATCTCTTTGGCTGCGGTAGCGTCTGAATTACACACCTGAAACAAGCTTGCAGCAAACAGCGATGCCCCTTCCTGCCGCACAGCGGGTGTGTAGCGCCTGAGTTTGGTTTGGCTACAGCAGTGGCCTCGGCCTGCACAAGGGTAATTCTGGGTCCCAGGGATTGCCGAAACCCCAAATTACTTCTCCTCCAAGTTACTACAACTCAGAGGGGTAATAGTAATTAACGCCGCCAATAATTTCAGTGGCAGCAGGGTGAGCCGCCATTTTGCTCACCCTGTGCCAAGCTGACCGGCGCCGATATTAAATGGATTCTGCAGAAAATCCAGTCAGACTTCAGTCAGAAACAAAAGACCAACAGGATAGCTAGGCAATCTCCATTGTTTAAAAGGAAATACATATGGCAACCTCCATATCTTTCTTAGTTCAGGTGTGCTTTAGAATCGTGCTCATCAGCATTTAAAGAGGAACTCCAGTGAAAATAATGTAATAAAAAAAGTGCTTCATTTTCACAATAATCATGTATAAATGATTTAGTCAGTGTTTGCCCATTGTAAAATCTTTTAAATCCCTGATTTACATTCTGACATTTATTACATGGCAACATTTTTAGTGTTGGCAGGTGATGTAGCTGCTGCTTGCTTTTTTGGCAGTTGGAAACAGCTGTAAACAACTATTTCCCACAATGCAGCAAGGTTCCCAGACAGGAAACTGCCAGGAGTACCACGGTCCTCAGAGCTTCTTGTGGGAGGGGTTTCACCACAATATCAGTCATACACCGCCCCCTGATGGTCTGTTTGTGAAAAGGAATAGATTTCTCATGTAAAGGGGGGCATCAGCTACTGATTGGGAAGTTCAATTCTTGGTTAGAGTTTATCTGTAAGACTAAGGGTGCATGCACAAATCCAATTTTGACTGGTCAATTTTAGGCCAATTTTAATAACTCCATATAGTATGAGGGCCAACAGATTTTGAATACTGTGAACAGATTGTATATCTGGTAATTTTAAATTGGATGTGTATTTGTACCTTTAGAATTCAAAATAGGAGAGAGGGCAGAGCAAAGATCCGAAATGTTCACTTGAAAGAGGCCCTGTAACAACATATTGTAGAATGCAGTAAGCTATTCAGGATTCAAACTTTTATGATAATTCTCCTGGTTTCAGCATCAGAAGCACTTCCTGTATCTATATATTGCTGTATGTTGGTATGTAACCACGCCTTACCAATGATGTCACAGCTTAGGCTGATTGGCTATTTTGAATTCTCCTCCTCCTAAAAATGAACCTAATAATATGTGTAAATAAAAAAAATCCCCTCCTCACCTCCTCATCTTTTTACATGTGCTGATAAGTATATTGGTTTTTATTTGCCGTTTTGGCTTTTGAAGATTCATCGATTGAAGCTTGTTGAGATATGTGCTGATGTTGGACCTGGATAAACATATGCAAAGCCAGATTACCCACAAGAAAACCAAGGCAATTACCTCAGACCTTGTGAGTCGATCAGCTGATAAGGGCACCTGCCATGAGGCCTATGGCAGAAATGTAGAGTGCCTCGCAGAGCATGCTGGGAAGGTAAGAAACGTCTTTGTAAGACCGTGGAATTCCTCCTTCCTCTATTTCTCAGTGTGTAACCATCTCCATATCTCCTGACTATTAAAGCAGTAGGATCAGCCATACTATGCCAGGGAAAAAAACACATATATAAGTAGATAAATACTTGATCTACTTACATAGCACATGTATTGTACTGTCCACGTTTTGATTTCAGTGAATGTTATATAGTAAATGACGAGAATTCTGTTCCTGGTGGGGGCCATGTCTTTTGCCCACAGTTAAGGCTAACTCGTAATGTCATTTCTGCCCTTTACTTTTTTCTTGTCTCCTCCAATCGCTGAGTCACCTCAGCCTTGCTTGTAAACACAAGTGAGTAGGGGATTAGGTTTCAGATAAGCAGCTAGGCAGGGAAATAAAGGGAAGAGGAGGAATAGATTATAGATAAAAAGAACCCCCAGCATGCAATTCTTTGGTACCGACTACTAAAAGGCCAGTGTTTCTTAAGTATGTGATAACTCCAAATCATAACAGCAAAAAAAGTTTTGAAAGTTTTGAATGCAGGATTAGCATCTTTATCACTTAATACACTCAGACCAGTTGCTGTTGCAATTGTAAGATGCTGGTAGGTAGAGATGGCCCGAACGGTTCACACACAAAGTTATTCGCGCGAACTTCGGTGGTTCGCATTCGCGGTGAACCGCAAACTATATGCGAGTTCGACCCGCCCCCTATACTACATCATTAGGGTCAACTTTGACCCTCTACATCACAGTCAGCAGACACAGGGTAGCCAATCAGGCTACACTCCCTCCTGGAGCCCCCCCCCCCCCCCCTTATAAAACGCAGGCAGCATTAGCCTTTTCACTCACTCATGTGGCTGCAGTAATTAGAGAAGGGAGAGCTTGCTGCAGAGACATAAGGAAAGCTTAGTTAGGCTCTTGTGTTAGGCTTGTTAGCTTGCTCCTTGCTGATACTTATTGCTAAAAAACACTCCTCTTTTGAGAGCTAATGTTGTTCTTGTGTGATCTATTTTTTTTTTTTGTGTGTGTGTCCCACAGACACTTGTGTTGCATATACAGCCCTGTTAGTCAGTCGCAGCTGCTGGACCTTGGCCCCTTGGTAATTCCTACTGTGCCACTGCCAGGCCCAGCACATTCAGTGACTACCTGTGTGTGTGACAGCTGCACATTTGTAATACCAATCACTGCATACCTGTTCAGTAGTGCACCTATCTACGTGACCGCAAGCAGTGTTATATTGTATACCAGTCACTCGCTGCACCAGATCACGGCACCTGTGTGTGTGACAGCTGCACATTTGTAATACCAATCCCTGCATACCTGTTCAGTAGTGCACCTACCTACGTGACCACAAGCAGTGTTATATTATATACCAGTCACTCGCTGCACCTGTTCACGGTACCTGTGTGTGTGACAGCTGCACATTTGTAATACCAATCACTGCATACCTACCTGTTCAGTGCACCTACCTACATGAGCGCAAGCAGTGTTGTATTATATACCAGTTACTCGCTGCACCTGTTCACGGTACCTGTGTGTGTGACAGCTGCACATTTGTAATACCAATCACTGCATACCTACCTGTTCAGTGCACCTATCTACGTGAGCGCACGCAGTGTTATATACCACCAGTCACTGCACCTGTTCACGGTACCTGTGTGTGTGACAGCTGCACATTTGTAATACCAATCCCTGCATACCTTTTCAGTAGTGCACCTACCTACGTGATCGCAAGCAGTGTTATATTATATCTCCGTCACCAACAACAGGGTCCAGGACTCCAGGCGGATTCCTGAATTTTTAAGGCCTTAGCAGCCGCTATAATAATTTTTCTGGTGCGTGTACATGCCTGCCTTATTTTTCTGGCTGCACTGCAGCTGCAACAACAAAACAAAAGGCATATACATGTGTCAATTCCCCTTCGTGATCGTTACCTTGCCTCGGTGAAGGGGCTTGCATATCACAATAAAGCAATGACCGCTGGCTATATGAGTGTCCCGGGAAGGGGGGGGGGGGGCACACCCAAGATAATAAGGTCGTTGCTTCATTGTGGACAGACCAAATTTGATCAGCTGGACAGTCACTGTTGTTCTGTCATTGAGCTACCTTAGCCCGGTGACCATATGGGCTTGGAAACCGCCATGGCCTGCACTCTCGCCATGGTGCGCACCAGTCCAGCACAGCCATCACTACACAAACAGCTGTTTGCGGTGCGTTACTCAGTAAGTTTGGTTTGTCAGTGTGAAGCAGTACTCTAATTACACTCCCTGATTGATGTATACACAAGCACTTAAGGCCTGCAATTTAGCATGCAATGTGATTTCTGCCCTTAAAATACTGCTGTGCGTCAAATCCAGATTTTTCCCCGGGACTTTTGGCGTGTATCCCACTCCGCCATGCAAAAACTCAGATGTTAGACCCCTCGAAACACCTTTTCCATCACTTTTGTGGCCAGCATAATTGTTTTTAGTTTTCAAAGTTCGCCTCCCCATTGAAGTCTATTGCGGTTCACAAAAGTTTGCGCGAACCAAACTTTTGTGGAACTTCACGCTCGAGGTTCGCAAATCGAAAATCGGAGGTTCAAGCCATCTCTACTGGTAGGCTGGGAGAAACAATGATGCAATGCTAGTGGGGTGGACACTGGTCACAGAAGACATGCTGATTGACTGATGTGTGCTGCAGCACGCCAGGTGGGTGAATTTAACTGCACTCTGCTGCTGCTCTGCATTGGGATGCAAAAGGAATGGCACACAGGGGCTGCCTAATACTACTATTTGGAAGCTATCATACATGGCTACCTAATACTACTCTATGGGGGTTCACATGGCTACATAATACTGCAATTTGGATGCCTATTACTGCTGTTTGGAGTCACACATGGCTACCTAATATTGGACCCAGCCTCACACAGACAGGAGGACAGGCTTGGGCGGGACAGGAGTGTTCGGCAGGTGCGCGTGTGGCGGGTGCGCACGTGCACACTAACAGGTGGCGGTGGCGGCGGGGAATCAAAGACCTAGAGCCTGTTTTTAAACGGGCTTAGGTCTGCTAGTGGTATTTATGAAAAGGTAGATGTGTGTGTGTGTGTGTGTGTGTGTGTGTAGAGGTGTGTGTGTGTGTGTGTGTGTAGAGGTGTGTGTGTGTGTGTGTGTGTAGAGGTGTGTGTGTGTGTGTGTGTGTGTGTAGAGGTGTGTGTGTGTGTTAACTACCTACAATATTGTAGAACATTTAAAATAGGGATATGCTAGAGATCGATCATGTGTATATATCAGGGATGCTCGATTGTACCTAAATTCGATTCGAGTACATTCAAATTCGGGCCCGGGTCAAATTCAGATTCGGCCGTGATCATGACCAGTAGAATTCGATTTAAATTTGAGTCGTGATCGGTGATTAAATTCGGGTAATATTCGTGATCACAATGGTCTTAAAGCAATTTTTTTTAAAGGGAAATTACAATTAAATAGGTGTAATTAAAAAAAAATTGATGGAAAACTTTTTTTCAGCATTTCTTGTTTATTCTTCTTCACTGTCTTCATCTTCTTCTTTTTCTTCTCTCCATATTTTTCTTCACCATCTTCTTTTTCTCTTTTACCATCTTCTTTCTCATCACCATCATCTTCATCATCTTCTTCTTCACTGGCACCTGCTTCTTCTTTTTCGCCTGGTTATTCTTCTTCTTCTTGTGCACCTGGTTCTTCTTCTTTTTCTTCACCACCATCTTTTTTTTTGTGTTCATATTCTTCCTCTTGTACCCAACTTAATGTTTTTTCCCTTACAGAACTCAACTGTTTTTTCTTCAACAGCATAGCTAAATGTGTGGCGTAATAGCTAGTGGCGCATGGCAGCAGCGCATAATTCTGCGGACCCTGGCGGAGGGAACACAGACAGCAGGAGGTTAAATGCAGCAGCAGGAGGAGGAGTGACATGTGGCAGCAGGCAATGTAACGGGCCATGGCACCTAGCGTTGATACCACGGCTGTAATAATAAACACCATACAGCAGGAGGTTCCGGACAGCAGTCGTGAAGCCAACATTGAGCTTGATTCACTAACCAGCGCTAAGTGTTAGCGCCGGAGTAAAAAAGAGTTTTCCGACGCTAAGCCGATTAGTGTGCCTTATCTGAGGTTAGTGTGCCTTATCTGAGTTAGTGTGCCGTATCTGCGTTAGTGTGCCTTATCTGAAGTTAGTGCCCCTTAAGTAGCTTTGTGCACAGTAAAAGATGCACAAAGCTACATCTTTTAGCGTGCACAAAGCTACTTAAGGGGCACTAACCTCAGATAACGCACACTAACCTCAGATAATCAGCAAGGCTTGGTGTACAGAGGCGCCAGAGTAGAATAAAAATGTTTAAAAACCGTCTATAAGAGGGGGATGTTCAGGTGGACTTACCTCCCTCAAAAATATAGAACTCAATTGAGTCACAATATATCAATACAAAAAACGTTTTATTTAACTCCACTTAGTGCAACGCGTTTCGCAGGTGTGGTCCTGCTTCATCAGGCAAACAGGAGTATAACTCAATAGGTCTAGATGCAGAAGTGAGCGCCTCTGCATCTAGACCCATTGAGTTATACTCCTGTTTGCCTGATGAAGCAGGACCACACCTGCGAAACGCGTTGCACTAAGTGGAGTTAAATAAAACGTTTTTTGTATTGATATATTGTGACTCAATTGAGTTCTATATTTTTGAGGGAGGTAAGTCCACCTGAACATCCCCCTCTTTTAGACGGTTTTTAAACATTTTTATTCTACTCTGGCGCCTCTGTACACCAAGCCTTGCTGAAATCTTGATTCCACCCTCGGTGGAGGGGTGCTACCCCGTTTCCTATCTACAGAGAGCGACATCTTAATAACCTGAGTGGGGTCAGGTTCTAATACTCCCCACCTGCATTTGAAGTGGTTGCCTATGGGTAACCCATGTTTGTGAGTATTTCTTAATATTTTGCTTTAAACCACAACCAACTTAACAATACTACACCATATTGGGCTCTCGATTTCTCTTTGTTCTTCCAAGCACATAACCTCAGATAAGGTTAGCGCTGTAGTTTGTGCCCACTAAGTGATAAAGCACACTAACCGGCTTAGTGCCGATTAGTGAATCAAGGCCATTGTGTCCAATACACAACAGGGACAGCACAGTTTTCAACCCAGACACCTCAGAAATATATATATTTTTTAACAACAAAATGTAGCTATTGTAGTGGCATAATAGCTAGTGGCGAATGGCAGCAGTGCATAATTCTGTGGACCCTGGCGGTGGGAACATAGACAGCAGGAAGTTAAATACAGCAGCAGCAGCAGGAGGAGGAGGAGGAGTGACATGTGGCAGCAGACAATGTAACGGGCCATGGTACCTAGCGTTGGTACCATGGCTGTAATAATAAACACCAACAGCAGGAGGTTCCGGACAGCAGTCGTGAAGCCAACATTGTGTCCAATACACAACTGGGAAAGCACAGTTTTCAACCCAGACACCTCAGATTTTTTTTTTTTTTACAACAAAATGTAGCTATTGTAGTGGCGTAATAGCTAGTGGCGCATGGCAGCAGCGCATAATTCTGTGGACCCTGGCGGTGGGAACACAGACAGCAGGAAGTTAAATACAGCAGCAGGAGGAGGAGGAGTGACGTGTGGCTGCAGACAATGTAACGGGCCATGGTACCTAGCGTTAGTACCACGGCTGTAATAATAAACACCAACAGCAGGAGGTTCCGGACAGCAGTCGTGAAGCCAACATTGTGTCCAATACACAGCTGGGAAAGCATAGTTTTCAACCCAGACACCTCAGATTTTTTTTTTTTACAAAAAAATTTAGCTATTGTAGTGGCGTAATAGCTAGTGGCGCATGGCAGCAGCGCATAATTCTGTGGACCCTGGCGGTGGGAACACAGACAGGAGGAGGTTAAATACAGCAACAGCAGGAGGAGGAGGAGTGACGTGTGGCAGCAGGAAATGTAACGGGCCATGGTACCTAGCATTGGTACCACGGGTGTAATAATAAACACCAACAGCAGGAGGTTCCGGACAGCAGTCTTGAAGCCCCTGTTTTTTGCCACCCTCGCATGTGCGCAGTAACGGACAGATAGACGGGATCAGGGAGCGAGCGAGCGAGGTGGGCGAGTGAAGGGGGGCGAGCGAGGCGGCGGGCGCACGCATGCGCACTGGCGGCGGCAGCAAAAAGACCTAGAGCCCGTTTTTAAACAGGCTTGGGTCTACTAGTATGATACATTTAACTGACATTTTTTATCATAACAACCAACGATTTATACAGGAAAATCATGAAAATTAACAAAGTTGCCCAAACTTTCACATCCCACTGTATTACTGATATCTGTGGGCACAATGTCTACCTAGTACTGGAATTCTTTCTGTTTTAGGAAAGCAAACTTTTGTTTTTCTTAACATCTTAGTAAGGGGGCTTTTAGGACCATTGTAGTCCCTTACACACCCCAATGAGTTCTGGGTCACCATGAGCTTGCTGGTTAGTCTGATGTCTGGAAGAAACACATTGCTATCTAAGGGGCACAATGGCTACCTTACTATTGTATTTGCAGGTGCAATGGCTCTTTAGTCTGTGGGCAGATGAACAGTAAGTGTGATCTAGCTTTCTAGGGGCTTGGACCATGGGAAAGGTGTGAGTGAATTACATCATATGCACAAGTCCTTCAAGTCTACAGTGAGGAATGAGTTTTAATATACAGTATGAGGATAGACTATTTTAACTTTTTTTCTTACTGCGTAATGATGGGTCTGCCTTTTTTGACTGACTGTCCTTCCTCCTGGCCCTCCGCTTGGTCCTTCCTCCTGATCCACTCCTGTTTCACCTCTTGGTCCTTCCTCCTGGCCAACTCCTGTTTCACCTCTTGTTCCTTCCTACTTGCCCACTCCAGGTCTACCTTCTGGCCCACTCCTGGTCCACCTCTTAGTCTTTCCTCCTGGTCCACTGTTCCTCTTCTTTCTGCTCCATCTTTAGATTCACATGGTTATATACATAATATTCAGACTGTTTAGAAAATTTGGATATACATGGTGATTGATGAATCCAGAGTTTGAATTCAAGCTGTGGGTCTCAAATGCACTGATGGGAGTAGTGGTATTTCTGCTGCTGCTGTGATTGGTGATGTTACTTTTTATGGGGAGGTATTGGATCACTATTCTATTTAATCGTTCTGTTAAAGAGTCATGCAGCAAGCAGGCTTGGCACCTGGGATTAATATTTGAATTCTCCATTTCTCATGCTATTTTTTAATTAGCATTTTGCATCTATCTTCCAGAGCTCCATTGCCTGTTTTAATTACAAATGTTTAAATGGTACTAGTGTGGAAGGGAGTCATATCAATTAAGAAAGGACAGTGAACAAAACAATGGGCAAACTGGGCTGGCCCTTTGGACCTGGTCCCATAGCAGCCCCTGTGGTGGGAAGATATTTTCATTGCATGAAAACATCTTCATACTAAGAGGTTATTCTTATATTCATCTTTATATAAATCCCTGAATAGATTAAAAGTATCTCTCTTCAAACAGAATTCTTCTCTTCAAAAAAAGACCTCCAAAATGAACAAATTACTGGCCTCTTTCTATAATATTTACAATACATCATCCATGAATTTAAAATATTGCTGCTTAAAGTTGCCTAACATCATCTCTGCAAGAAACCAGTCAACTCCTTGGTAAAAAATGAACATTCTGGACTACTAAAAAAAATGTATTCTAAAAACCAGAGTGTTGTAACTGAGTTCATCCTTCTCGGACTCTCAGAGGACCCTGTAATGCAAGTTGTGTTGTTTCCTATTTTCCTGATCATCTACACGACCACCCTAGCTGGCAATCTTCTCCTGGTTGTTGCTGTAAGGACTGACAAGCGTTTGCACAATTCTATGTACCTCTTCTTGGCCACTTTTTCTATTTTGGACATCCTCTACACTTCAGTTATTGTACCCAAGATGCTGGTGAACTTTCTTTCCCTAGAGAAGAGTATTTCATACAATGGCTGTGCCATTCAAGTCTTTTTTTACCTGTTTTGGGGGGAAACGGAGAGCATCCTTCTGGCTTTCATGGCCTATGACCGTTACGTTGCTATCTGCCATCCTCTACGCTATAATACAATTATGAGCACCACGGTCTGTTTGTGGATGATTAGTTTCTCATTTTTGATTGGATGCATCATATCGTCTTTTGATGTATATTTTATCTTCAGCTTAACATATTGTGGCCCCAACACCATCAACCATTTCTTCTGTGAGTCCCCTTTGGTAACAAAACTTTCTTGTAGTGACACCTCATCAGGTAACATCTTGGCGCTTGTGGGCAGTGTCATTGTGCTTCTGATCCCACTGCTACTAATCCTCATCTCCTATGTCCGAATCATAGTCGCTATTATGAGAATCGATTCAGGAAAGTACAAAGCCTTTTCTACATGTGGGTCACATTTTGTGGTGGTGGCTATTACATATGGGACAGTCTTGTTTATGTACATGAGACCACAGCATTTAGACACAGGGGACACGGACAAAACAATAGCGGTGTTCTACACAGCAATCACCCCAATGCTAAACCCTTTAATCTACAGCCTGAGAAATAAAGATGTTCATAGAGCCATGAGACGATTGGATGTTATGCCTCTCATAATTGGGACAAAGCAAATATCTACATGTCCTTCAAGAATAACACATAGGAAAAATGTTCTGCAAAGGGCAAAATGTTGACCTTTCTAGGTTTCTACTTAAAGAACAAGCGACACCCATCCTAACCTAGTAATAAAAACACATATATAAGTAGATAAATACTACTTCTACTTACATAACAGATGTATTGTGCTATCCACGTAATGATTCCTGTGAATTTTATAAAGGAAAAGCAGAAAATCCTCTTCTAGGCAGTGGCCATCTTGCCAAGCTAATGCTGACATCATATCCTCCCTGACTCTTGTTTCCCCCCTCCCTTCTCTTGCTCATTGTGTATTCATTAGATGCCCTCCTCCCAGAGTCTTTTTTTTATTTACACATCCAATCACTGAGTCACCTCAGACTTGCTTGTAAACACAAGTGATCAGCTAGGCAGGGAAATAAATGGAAGAGGAGGAATATATTATAGATAAAAAGAACTCCCAGCATTCAACTCTTTGGCACTGTTTGGCACTAGGGCTAGTGCTCCTAAAGTATGTGATAACTGCAAACCATAACAGCAGAAAAAGTTTTGCACGTTTTGAATGCAGAATTAGCATCTTTATCACTTAATACACTCAGACCAGTTGCTGTTGAAATTTGATTTTTATGGTGACAATACCGCTTTAAAGCAAGTTTGTATTTACACTACTGCTGCAATCTCTGTCACAACAGGAATAACAGAGGTCACGTGACTGCTGCCATCGAATGGAGGTTTTGCAAGACTTAAAGATGAACCACAGTGAAAACAACGTAATGGGCCAAATGCAATTCATTTTTTTCTCTTGAGTTTTCTCCTAGGAGATACTTTTTCAACTTCTTATTAAAATAGCTTTTCAGCAATTTACAATTCCAAAACGTAGATGAAAAAGTACTATCAGAATTATGTTGAGTATTTTCTCGCTAGCTGGTGGTTTAAAAAGCACTTTATTAACAAGGAATGAAAACACTACCTAGGAGAAAACTCAGGAGAAATAGGTAATTGCATATGGGACATTGTATAAATCTTCTTATTTTTTTACAACTTCAGAAAGTTTGTTTTACTGAGAGTTCTATGCACAGAGGGAGATGCTTTTCGCTTAGTAGTTGGAAAAAACAGTTATTTTCCACAATGCAATGAGGTTCACAGACAGAAAACTGTCAGGGCCATGGTCATGACATCACACTGTGGGCTGTGGGAGGGTTTTCTCCACAATATCTGCCATAAAGGCGTCCCTGATCAAAAGGAAACAATCTATTGTGGGAAAGGGCATCCCGGCAACTGACTGGAATAAACTTTAATTCTGGGTTGAAGTTCCTCTTTAAAGAGTAATTCTAGTATAAAAGACAGAGCCTTTCCTGCTAGGCTCTGTCCTAATGATGCAGGACTGGGGGGGGGGGGGGGGAGAATCGGGGCAGTCTCAGGGTTAATCACTTACCTGATCAACCGTAATTCATACATTCAGGTGAGTGCCCTGGCCCTGTTGGAAATACAGCCATGGTGGGTTCTTTTTAAAGCTCTGATGAGGCTCTGGCCACTCCCACCTGCATTGCCGCATACAGCCCCCAGCTCAGCAGCCATAAGTTGGTGGCTGCTAAGCTGGGGCCAAGCCGTAGCTATGCAGTTGGAGGTTTCCAAAGAGCTTGGCAGACTTTGGAAACATGGCCGCGACTGAACTGTTGAGGGGGGGGGGGGGGTGTAGAATCACATGAACGATTTACAGTCAATCAGATAAGTATTTAACCCTGAGACCTCCCAATCCTGCATAATTGAGAGAGGCAAACAATGGTAGGTAGCTGGTAGGCAATCAGAATGGCTGCTGCAGAAGTGAGCCCTATTGGTTAGCTATTTACACTTCCTGCTCTCACAGCGTGCGCACAAGCCTCCGAAGAAGCTAGGTTCACAAAACAGTGAAATGGTCGTCAGGTCGTGCACCCTCTGGCACCCACAGCTGCCTCCCCCTCCTCAGCCGACCTGCCAACGATAAGTACACTGTCTGGTTATTTATCTGCAAGTTGCTAAGAACTGTTATGTACTAGACGAAATCTTGAATGTTTGCAAGCACATTATTAAAGCTACAGTGCCAACCTTCTTTTCTTCTTGAAAATTTAGAGAGGGTCTGTGATGACAGATTCCATCTTTAATACTAGAGGTCTTCTTTAAGATTGCCAGTAACGGAGCAATTTTTAACAACCATTCTTACTTTTCAAAAGAACATTCAGATCAAAAGAAAAGATCATATTTATTCAATTCACAGCACTAAAGAATTAATTTTCAGATTATATCTAGACTACGCAGGAGCGTAGCAAGAGGGGTTGCAGAGGTTGTGACCGCATCGGGGCCCGAAGGGACCTCCCCCAACTTCAGTATTAGCTCTCTATTGATCCCGTGGCCATAATAATCATTTCTTTAGATACTTTGAATAGTGGTAATCATTAACAAACTGCTCCCCATCCCCTTCTTGCACCTCCGACACTGTAGTTGTCCTTAGCAGGTTTTGGTGCGCCGTATCAATTGTTACATATAGCGTGCTTGGGGGGCACCAATGTAAAACTTGCATCGGGGCCCACAGCTCCTTAACTACGCCACTGAGACTACGATTGTTTTTAGCTTCTTAGTTATGCCACTGCAAAGAGGATGTCTTTCCATTTCATGCCAAGGTATAAATTAAATAATAGAGCTGAGAGCTACATTTAAAACTATAAATGGTCAACTCTGAGATCCAGTAAGTGTAATTCTCTTGAGATTTCTACTCAGCAAGGGTTACCCTGATCTAAATCGGCATTGCATTCTCCCACACAAGGAATTAGACATTACGCAAGTGTAAAGTCCTATTTCTGTTTTATTGCCTTTTATTTTTATAAGCAAAAGTATTGTTTTATGTCGTTGTCCTTTGTTTCTTTTGTGTTGGTAAATATTATTTTTGTACTAAATATATTCTTACTGCATTGTTCCACCTTTTTTTTTTGGAATATTATTTTATTGAATAAGTTAGTCTTCTGTGTACTAGAGAGGGACTGCAGAGTACTGTGTTACATATCAGTGCCATTTTGTTTGCTCGATTGTTTCATTGCTACACGTGTGAGATTGCATTGTGGGTGTGGTGTTCCTGTAGTTGGAGCTCCTCCCTTACAGGCTGATGGACATACAAGCATTATGTTTCGCATTTCTCTGTGCTTACCAACAGTTCGTCATTCCCAAGCGGCAGTCAGGGATGGTCATCATGAGGTCGTGTTCACGAGTAACTCGTGATCACAAGCCATTTTTTTGTGATCACAAGGTCGTAATCGGCATTTGTGATCGGCTCTCGATCACAAATGCCGATCACAAATGCACTTGTGATTGCACTCCTTACCCAACTCGTGATCACTAGTTACTCGTGATCACTATTATTAGTGATTAAAAACCTGCCAACTTTAGCGGTTAATAGCAAAGCCCCCTTACATGCTAGAAACACCAATTTGCCAGATATGTTAAAGGACTTCCGAAGCCAAAATGACAAAAATCACTCTTTACTGATTGCAGAATCTATGGAGGACGCCCTCCACGCCCTCTGCTCCGTTCTGCTCACATCACTGCGCCCGACGTACGCTCAGTAGGATGCCGGGACCCAGTAAGCGGCTGGAGGAGGGCTAAAGGCTGCGCAGTCGCACTCGCGGCCAAGCGTACTGCGCAGCCGTGGCTCAACTCGGCGGCCATCTTTTGAATGGAATGACGATGCAACCCGCTCGGTGACGGGTCGGGACCAGACCTGGGGGCACTAAAAAGAATGGATTGACAACGGAGCGGAGGCCGCGGACGGCGTCCTCCATAGATTCTGCAATCATAAAGGTAAAGAGTTATTTTTGTCATTTTGGCCTAGGAAGTCCTCTAAGGAGAACAGTGGGAAGAAGAGGAAAAAAAATTCAAAAAGACCTTTTCGTTTTTGAGAAGAAAGAGTTTTTAAAGTTTCAAAGGAAAAAAGTATACATTCAAATGCGGTAGATGACAGTTAATGTATTTATAGCATTTAAATGTATACTTTTTTCCTTTGAAACTTTAACATCGATTTTCTCAAAAACTATAAGGTCTTTTTGATTTTTTTCCTCTTGTTCCCACTGTTCTTCTTAACATATCTGGCAAATTTGGTGTTTCTAGCATGTAAAGGGACTCCGAGCAGTGCAGAAACTATGGAAAGATGCATAACATTTTGAAGCTCTCTTTCTCCTCTTTCCAATGACACATAAACCTCCACCCTACGCCTTTTAGTTTTCGTTATTTTCGCAATCAAAATCGCGTTTGCTGCGATTTCGATCGAGAAAATAGCGAAAACTAAAAGGTGTTGGGTGGCGGTTTATATATTGTTGGAAAGAGAAGAAGGAGAGCTTCAAAATAGTATGTATCTTTCCATAGTTTCTGCACTGCTCGGAGTCCCTTTAACCGCTAAAGTCGGCAGGTTTTTAATCATGAATACCACTTGTGATTAGTGATTACATGCAGTTATTCAACTCAAAACCGCACTCGAGTCGGATATCCCTTTCTAATCGTGATGATGATCAAGAGTCATTTCGTAAATGAGCAGAGTCAAATTCCTGATCATTCAAATTCGTGATTAGGCGTATCCGAGAGCCACTGGCAGCAGTGTTTTGAAGAAATATGTATTCCTGCTTTACATAAACTCATGCAAAAGAACGAGTCCATTGCACTAAAGCACTGTTTGTGGCAAGGTGCACCTGACAACAGACAGCTGGTCATACAAGCATGGACAGGGAAGATACATTGACTACACAGCTGACTTTGAGAGGCAGTCCACAGATTGTAATGCCTCAGCTCCCACAGCCATTCTAATTGCTTTGCGGAAGAAGGAGAACATATGGCTATCTCCACACAGTCTCCAGTCAGGAAATGTCATGTATGACAATAGGGACAATCTTCTGGCAGCTCTGCATGATGGGAAACTCACACACATACCTTGCACGGTCTACATCTTAAACCTTATAGTGCAAAACTTTATTGCCAACTGCCCATGCCTCCTGGTTAACTTTTTGACTGGAAGACTCCCCCCCTTGGGGTCCTCTGGCTGTAGTCTATGACCTGCTGTGTCATAGAGCTGTGTATCGATTTTTTTGATTACAAGATCCCTTTTGGGGCACTCTGCCTGTACTCTAGGGCCTGCTATGTCACTGTTGTAATGGAGCTGTGTAACTGCTTATTTTTTGGGACTGGAGAAACCCATTCAGGGCCCTCTGTACTTCTACTTGTCTAAAAGTCTGTTTAAAATCTGGCATGTTCCCTTGACTGCCCCATAAAAGGGCCTTACCAGCATCATAAAAATAGTACTCCTAATGTTTTCTTGCCTTGTACAGTGTTGTGCAGAGCTTTGGGAGTCTTAACATGCTTTTCCCAATATATTTGGAGGCTGTACTGTCCAGAAAATTATGGCAACACAAGTTTTCTCTTTAGTGACTTTATTGGTGTTCAGGTTTGACATTCCATTGATCCAAAAATATTGACCTGTTCGAATTTTCAGGTAGTCGAACACAGACTATTTCACACTTCATTCTTCTCTGTCATGCCCCTTTCCTTGTTTTGGTACACTGTTTACACTTTAAAAAAAAAAAACGTGGCTGCAGAGATGCCCTGAAAGTTTTAGAGGTTTGCCTGCCCATTAAAGTATATGGAGCTTGCCACAAAAAAATCGCAAACGCATTTGCAAACACAACATTTTGATGTTTGTCCATCACAATGGGGTAGCCAGATTGTGGAGCCTGGACCTCGTGGGGCTCCGCGGCCTGAGCTATACCAGCCCACATGGTCCATGATATGGAGGGGCTCTGGAAGAGAGGGGCAGCCAAGCCTCCCTCTCTCCCCCAGCACCCTTGTCAAATCCATGGACAAGGGGTCTTCCCCACCCTCAGTGCCTAGAAGGAGGTGGGACATCGACTTCCGGGGGAAAGTTTCATGGTGGCATCTGAGGGACTCCTTCGTACTCACCTCCTCCCAGATATCAGGTTGCTGTGGGTGCTCTAGGTGCCTGCATGGATGGGTGTGATACGTGTGGGCTGTGGGAAGGAAAGCAGGAGGCAGCAGCAGTGTTGGAGATGGGATTACCTATACTAAGTATAGTTGAGCCCAAAGCATTTTTAAAAGTCCCCCCAGGGGTCCCCATTGGTCCATTAAAAAACCAATGGAAATCCTCTAGATCAGGCAAGGGGTGAGGGCCGAGGGGTATATGGGTAATGGGTAAAGGGTACATCAGTACTCCTATACTCATTTTACTTGAAGAGAGGGCTGGTATCTGGGGGTCCTCTTCTTAAAGGGCACTCCCAGATGCCATCATGACACCTCCCTTGGGCATTCATGCCCCCACGTTCTTCTGGGCACTGGAGGTGGGAAAGAGCCGCTTGTCCAGTAGACAAAAGCTGTGTAGACAAAAGCTCTAGGGGAGAAGTGAGCCTTTGCTGTCCCTCTCTTCCAGAGCCCCCCATTTTATGGATATTGCAATGTGATATAGCTCAAGGTGGTATAGGCAGTTACCAGACCCCAAATTACATCTCCCTCTGAGTTGCGATAACTCAGAGGGGGAGATAGTATTTAATGCCGCAGGGGAGTTTTCCGGCAGCAGGGAAAGCTATCATTTGGCTCTCCCTGCACCCAACTCACCGGCGACATGGGTATATGTACGCTATAGGATAGCTTAGCGCTAACTTCAATTCAAAAAGGACTACTAAAGTGTGTATGGGAAGCTGGGTTGTCCTTTAACCATTTCAGCCCGCAGGGATTTTTCACCGTATGCATCAGAGCAATTTTCACCTCCCATTCATTCGCTAATAACTTTATCACTACTTATCACAATTTATTAATCTATATCTTGTTTTTTCCGCCACTAATTAGGCTTTCTTTGGGTGGTACATTTTGCTAAGAATAATTTTTTATAAATGCTTTTTGACAGGATTAATAAGAAAAAAATTGAAAAAATGCATTATTTCTTAGTTTTCGGCCGTTATAGCTTTAAAATAATCAATGCTACCATAATAAAACCTATGTATTTTATTTGCCCATTTGTTTCAGTTATGACACCATTTAAATTTTGTCCCTATCACAATGTATGATGCCAATATTTTATTTGGAAATAAAGGTGCATTTTTTTCCGTTTTGCGTCCATCACTATTTACAAGCTTATAATTTAAAACATGTTCATAGTATACCCCCTTCAAATGCATATTCAAAAAGTTTGGACCCTTAGGTAACTATTTATGTGTTGTTTTTTTATTGTAATTTTTTTTTTCATTAAAAATTTTATTTGGGTAATATTTTGGTGTGGGAAATTATCAGTTAATTTTTAATGTTATTATATGTGTAAATTGTAATGTAAAAAATATGTAGATGTAGTTTTACTATTTGCCCACAACATGGCCACCTTGAGTTTTTTTTCCCCTCCTTGTGCTTCTCGCTATCCGGAAGAACAAGGGGGACGCAGAAAATTTTACGTGCAGAAAGAGTGAAGCCTCTTGTAAGAGCGCTTCGGTTTTTCTGCTGGGGACACGGATCGGTGATCGGGAACCATGTTCCCGTTCACTGATCCCAGGGCTACCGGGGGACAGCACGGGGGCATGGGGCTGCGGGAGCGCAACAAAGCGCGGCACCGCAGCAGAGCAGCCACCCGGACGTGAGCTTCACGTCCGGGCGGCAGAAATGGTTAATGACTCTATGAACTTGCCTCTATGATTAAGCAAGTGCAGAGAGGGTAAGTGCAATGTTGGCAACAATTCATCCTATGTTAGTATAAATGGAAGACAGACCTGCAATTATTGTGGAGGACAAATTCTGACTGTAGAGAGATAGATAGATAATTCCATCTTCTCAGCTATGTTTTAAATATAATCATCAGTCACTAGGGTATAGAGCACCATCCTGAAGGGTGTTGGAGGCCATATATCACTTAAACTTGTTGTCTTTGGGGTCCCTGTCGTTCCACATGCCCGATCCTCTTCTCTACCCACTTTTCCGGAAGTTATTCTGAGCAGTGCTGAGTGATTCTGATCTGTGCATCCATGAGTTTTGACTGCTGTAAAAGAGGTGATCACTTACTTTTGCTGTGCAGGCACGGTTAGGAACTTGCACCTGCACAGTTCTGAATCATTTGGCGCAGCTCAAAGTACCTTCTGGAACACTGTTCAATGAAAGGATCCAGTCAAAGACATGAGGATTGGAATGGAGAATGGGAGGGGCCCAAAACACAAGCCTAGTGTACACTTTCAAATATGATTGGCCAATTTTATCAAATCGGAAGCAAACCGATGCTGCAATCTGGCCTCCCAACCGATCTTACACTTGATTTCTGAACACAATTGGTCAAAAGGATCAATTGGACATGCTGAAAAATCTCAGTCGCAAGTGCTCGATTGGATGCCTAACAGTTATGATGTTTGATATTGCGATGAGCAATGTACCCGATGGACCCAGGTTGGCATCCTCCAAGCATGAAAGTGTCCCCACTGTACCCGTGTACAGTTTAAAAGTATTATGAGTCCGCCACCATAACTTCTGGCATCAGGTGCATGTGTGAGATGGCGAACACTGGAGAAGGCTGGAGTCACGCTGGTTGACAGGTAAGACTTTATGGTGCACAGGGACCTGGGGGAAAATTTTGACACTTGGGAGGCGGGCAGGTGATGGTGCTAGACTGATTACTGATAGTTTTCATGCTGAAATCTATCCAGGGGCGGACCTACCATGACTCAGCCTGAAACTCCTGATTCAGGAGGCAGATTACCTGGGGGTGGTGCCTGGACAGTGACGTCTTGAGCACGGGTACGGGCTTGGAAGGGGTGATACCCACCCAGCAGAAGTGCAGAGGGGGCTGATATCATTCCTCCCTCCCTCTCCATGCCACCACCTCCCGTGTCCCCTAGCAGAGCTGGCACAGCAGCGTTTTTTGTAATTCGCTCACTTGTCCATGCAACGCATTCATGCTTTTTGGCAGCCCGCTCCTTTCTACTTCCTGTTTCCCTACACGTCATGCAGGGAAACAGGAAGTAGCGAGGAGCTGGCTGCCGAGACATATGGATGCATTATATAGACAGGTGAAATATTTAAAAAACTGCACTGCTGCACCAGCTCTGCAAGGGTACATAGGAGAGGGGCCCGTGGAAAGTGAGGGAGGAATTATGTCAGCCCCCCTCCTCACTTCCCGGGCAGGTGTCTCCCCTTCCAATCCCTGCAAGGGAGGAAAGGGGGGGAGCAAGGAAAAAATTGCCTTCAGGTGGCAAATAGTCTAGAACTGGGCCTGAATTTATCGGTTTGCGGTGTATGGGCAGGCAACAGATCTCTCTGATCCCATTCAATCGGAGAGGGATGTGTCTTATTGTTGATCTTCCATGCATCGAATGATATGGGCACCCTAAGTCTACACTCCTTCTTTATTTCCCCAGTTATCAGCCCTGCTAACACTAAACTAAATATAAAAATCCAAACATTTGTATAGGGCTTTTCTCCTAACGGACTCAAAGCGCTCAAGAGCTGCAGCCACTGGGACACGCTCAGGAGGCCATCCTGCAGTGTTAGGTAGTTTTGCCTTGAACATCTTACTAAATAGGTACTGACCCCGGCCAGGATTCACACCCTGGTCTCCCATGTCAAAGGCAGAGCCCTAAACCAGTACGCTATCCAGCCACTGTAACGGCATAATAGAAAAATCAGCCCATCATTAAAGTGTAACTGTCGGGCATAAAATAAAAAATCAATTCTTTATTTTTAAAGAGACAACCCAGCATGCCCTGCAACTTCCTTTGTGCGGCAACGTACCAAATAAGAGTCAGGTAAATTGGGGAATGTTCATTTATAAACAAGAAAAGTAATAGAGATTTTAACTTTTGGATTGCCTGGATAGCATCCTTATTACTTATTTACCAGATAAAAATAAAGAATTGATTTTTTATTTTATGCCCGACAGTTACACTTTAAGAATTTCACAACCAACCAATGACCTGCATGTAGTTTCCACATCCGGCACTCAGTGTAAGCAGCTTTGTTGCTGGGGAAATTCATTGCTTCTTAGCTACCTCTGTGATCAGCAAAAATCATTAACTTTTATTACAATTATTTTTCAATAATCCCTAATAATTGCATAACTAATTACTTTCAGTTATTTTAGTAAATTATAAAATGTTCACATTTTACATTAATTAATGGCTCATTAATACAAACTGATGGCTGCTTTGCAATGAGAAGAACAATAAGCCTGAAATGTGATAGAAGTCTAAAAATAATAATAATTGTTCCCCAAGAGCAAATAAACACCTGGGGACAAATAATCAATGCTCCGGAGGGGCAGAATGCAGGGATAAAAGCCTCTCGCCACTGGTGTGTGCGCTTGGAAGCCCCATACATGAAGCTGGGGACACTTTTTTTCTTCAGTTTTGCTTAAATGAAAATAAACAGATTTCAGCGATGCCTTCAAAATGTTTAGGAAACTTCCTAAAACTTCTCAAGACTGAAGCAATTTATTTTAGTGGTGTATTATGAAAAGAAACTGATTGTTATTATTATTATTTTCAGCATCATCAGGTGACACACAATCAAGGACAGCTGCATGTACACACCTTATTCTTGTCATGTTTTCTTTCCTCCTGACGTTAAGATCGCAATGCTAAGTTACAACGCAACGCACCAAAAAAGTTGCGACACAACTTACCGCTGCGTTACCGTTGCATACAGTAGATACAGTGGAGCATACAGGCAATGAAAAGTATGCTTCCCTGTATCTGTAAACATCTGCGTTAAGAGGAAACACACTGCAGCAGTGCGTCACAATAAACGCAACATTGACTTTGCGCCTGTATTGTCGCACTGTGATTGTCACATTGCCCTGCAGTAACCTGTATTAGGCGACTTTATTAACGCAGGACAATAACATCCCACTGTGAATCTGGCCTCATAAAACCTTGCCAATATATATATATTATATATATATATATATATATATATATACAGTATATATATTTTTAAATACCGGTATGTGTATTAACTAGTATTTAGTTGTTTATTTTGTATATAGAGTGTCATGATAATAAGGTAAATTGCACATTACTTCATATTCAACATTTATATCTACATTAAGCCAAAATAAAATGTTTTAGCCTGACACATAAGAATGAACAAGCAGTACAGCGCATATGTCTCTGTTTCATCTTTCTCTACTTCAGGCCTGAGACCCAGTAGAGTAGAGAGCACTTTTTTGAGCATTTTTGGAGCTCTGACAATCGCTGTTGCTTTCAAAACCACTTTATTAATGTAAGTCTATGGAAGTGGCATAGCTAAGGAGCCGTGGGCCCTGGTGCAAGTTTTTCATGGGGCCCCCCAAGCACTCTACAAATAACAATCGATACGGTGCACCAAAACCTGCCAAGGACAACCACAGTGTCAGAGATGCAAGAAGGGAATGGGGGACAGTGTGTTAAGGATCACTACTATCCAAAGCATCTATAGAAGTGATTATTATGAGCACATGACCAATAGAGAGCTAATACTGTGATAAAGGGTGGACCCTTCAGGGCCCCTCTGGCCCAAGGGCCCCGATGCGGTCGCTACCTCTGCACCCCCTATTGCTACGCCACTGGTCTATGGTGCTGAGCTCACTAGAGCGATTGGATTAGGGCAAATCTCAATCGCAATGCTTGTGACTAGCTGCTGGTGGCATGTACGCTGGTGTGCAGTGCCCATGCTTCAGGTTATGTGCATGAGTCTGGGATCTGCGTGTGAGCAGGAATGCCGTAACAGAAAGTTATTAGGAATATGTAGTGCATTGATAATAATATTTGTAACTCTTGACAATCCTTATTATGCCCAAGTCTCCTGCAATACATCCAATAATGTCACTGTGCGCTTTGCTTTCACTCTATGATATAGGGCCAGCCTGCAAATTGGAGGCCCCTGATAACATTTTGAAAGCTATATTCTCCAATTTTATATGGACTGTTTACATTTTTTTTAAATGTTGTGTTATGCAGTGTCTGAAAAATAAATCAGTGCAACCTCCCATTGTATGCGTAGGCCTTGATTGCATCCACCATTAGCATAGACCCCTGAATGAGATGGGCTCTGGGACTTGCTTACATGTACGTGGCTATGTGTAAACACAATCTTGGTTGTTTTTTGGTGGTGTTGTGTGTGTGTCGCTAGCTTTGTGTGAGTTTTAGCCGAGGTCCCTTTAAATTTCATTCTGTATTCTTCTGTCCAGCCTCTTGAGCTCCTCCCATGTTACCTAACTCACTTGGGTCTGTGTGGCTCTGGTTCCTTAAAGAGACACTGAAGCAAAAAAAAAATACGATATAATGAATTGGTTGTGTAGTATGGATAATTACTAGAATATTAGAAGCAAAGAAAATATTCTCATATTTTTATTTTCAGTTATATAGTGTTTTTTAAAACAATGCACTATTCTCTAATATTTGCAATGTAGCATTCTAAATGATTTTTTTTTTTTTTTGTAACACTGTTTTTATTAGACATATATTGTATCATACAAACATTTGAAATTGTCAGCAAATGTCCATATCAACAAAAGGGCACATATCCTGTTTATAATACAATAAAATTGGAGATATGAAAAATGGGTTATCGTATGAATTTGTATTGTCCAACATTTCCATTTATCCATAAAACCAGAACAAAATAATAATAAAAAAAAAACAAGAGAGAAAAATAACATGCTATTAAGATAGAAGTTGAGATTAGAACCTGAGTATTTGTTCCTGTGGTCTGTCCATCAATGTGGAGAATAGAACGTAGCACTGATAGCGTGAGCTGTGCCCCACTAAGGAGGAGAAGCAAGAAAAAATCATGGATCATTGTGATATATATTAGTTAGGCCATTCATAGTAATCTGTAGGATCCCAATGAGAATGTGTTTCCCGTCTGATGTCCCATAAGTCGTTTCAATGAAGGTTAGAAGGTACAAACATATATCAGGGAGGGATGTAGTTGAGAAAGTACGTCTCCCATGGGTCCCATATTTGTTTAAATCTCTCTTCCGTGTCTCTTAGAAGAGAAGTGAGATATTCCATAACCTTAGTCCAACTGATTTTTGTAATAGCTGCAGAGATTGTAGGAGAGAGGGGTTTACGCCAGTGGGATGCTATAGATAGTCTAGTAGCTGTTAGTATATGTGTAATCAGTCTCATCGTATACTTCTTTATTCCCGGTATCGGTTTACCTAGGAGCATATAGAGGGCGTCTAAAGGAATATTAGTATTTGTTACCCTTGCTATTAAGGATTGAATCTCTACCCATAGTGGTTGAACAATTGGACAATACCAGAATATATGCTCTAGAGAGCCTATCTGATTACATCCCCTCCAGCATTGATTGGGTACATCAGGATATATTTTTGATAATACTTCCGGTGTTCTATACCACCGAAAAATCAACTTATAAATGTTTTCTTTTACTTGTGTGCATATTGATGTTTTTTTTGCATTCTCCCATATTGAAACCCAGTCTTCTAATTCTAAGGATTGTCCAAGAGCTTGTTCCCACTTGGTCATATATGAGTGTTTGAGTTTAAGGGTACCAGAATTGTCTAGAAGTAGCACATAAATAGCCGAGATAAGCCCTTTTTGGTGACCTTTGTTGTGACACAATCTTTCAAAAGGAGTAAACATGGGAAGGAGATCTGTTCCCCTAGTGAGAGTTCTAAGAAAATGACTAATTTGATTATATTCCATAGACAGTTGTGGCGTAAAGGTTATTTTTTCCTCTAGTGCAGCTTTGGTGAGGAGTTTTCTGGTGAGAACATTTGTCCAATTATGGAGATTGGTATTTTTAAGACTGAACCATCTACCCATGAAACTTTCTGTCATACCTGGAGTAAAAGCAGGATTACCTAGTATAGGATATAGTGGAGATATTGAGGATCTAAGATTAGCTTTCATAACTGTTGAGCACCATAGTTGAAGAGTAAATTTAATCGTAGGAAGGATTTTAATATGGGGTAGCTTGGGAGGAGATGGAGACCAAATCAAAGAAGCTAGGGAGATTGGGTAAATACTGAACGCCTCTATGAGGCCCCATTTAGTATATGTCTTTAGATCCGAACATTCAGGGAGTTGGCATAAGTGGGTGGCCTGATAGTATAGTTTCAAATTAGGTAGACCTAAACCCCCCTGCTCTCTAGAGGCTAATAAAACAGAGGAGTGGATCCGTGGTTTAGAATTGTTCCAGACAAATTTTAAGAAGGCTCGTTGTAAGATTTTAAACTGTAGAGAGGGAACTTGGATAGGTAGTGTCTCAAATAAATATAGTAAACGTGGAAGTATGTTCATTTTTAAAGAGTAGATCCTACCTATCCATGAGATTTTGTATGCTGTCCATTTATGTAAATCTTGTAAGATAGATTGTATTAATGAAGGGAAGTTAGCTTTGTATAGGGTGGCGTAGGTAGTTGTTAACTGAATCCCTAGATATTTAATAGAATGAGTCTTCCATTTATAGGGAAAGGATTGTTTTAAGTTATGGAGCATTGTCGGTGTCATTTTAATAGGAAGTGCTTCAGACCTGTCTTGGTTAAGTTTGAAGCCTGAGATGGCTTCAAATTCTCTTAAAATTGAGTGTAGCACTGGGAGAGAGGTGAGAGGGTTAGTTAACGTTAACAAGATATCGTCTGCAAAAAGCGATATTTTATATTCCTGAGTATTTTGTTTGACTCCAGTTATATCCTGATTTTGTCTGATGGCACACGCCAGGGGTTCAATACTTATAGCAAAAAGAAGTGGGGATAGGGGACACCCCTGGCGTGTGCCATTCGTTATGGGGAAGGGAGATGTTGAAGCAAAGGGAAGTTCAACCGTTGTAGATGGAGAAGAGTACAAGTAGCGAATTAAGGTCAAAAAGGTTCCACAAAAGCCCTGACGTTCCATGACCCTAAGCAAAAAAGGCCACGACAACCTATCGAAAGCCTTCTCTGCATCCAAACTTAGAAGCAGAGAAGGCTTCCCAGATCTATTCATCAATTCTATCAGATTGATAGCTTTCCTAGTGTTGTCTCCCGCCTGACGGCCTAAAATGAATCCCACTTGATCATTATTAATCATAGATATAAGGATTGGGTTTAAACGGTTTGCCATTACTTTTGTGATAATTTTTAAATCCGAATTAAGTAAAGATATAGGCCGGAAGTTCTGTGGAAGTTGTGGATCCTTGCCTTCTTTAGGGATCATAGTAATTAGGGAATTCAGAAATGAGTTAGGTGCTACATTCCCCTTCATAAGTGCATTTGCTAGTTTAGTCAAATAAGGGACCAGAGTGGATTGAAGTTTTTTATAGTAAGAATATGGTAGGCCATCTGGACCAGGGGCTTTTGTGGAAGGAAGATGTTTTATGACCTCTGTGATTTCTTCATCCGTTATAGGGGCATTAAGTAATTTAATGTTTACTTCAGTTAGAGAGGGCATATTTAATTGATCTAGAAACGCATCTATTTTAGATAGATGTGTAGAAAGATTGGGATATTTTGGTAGGTTATAGAGAGTCTTATAATAGTCTGTAAAAATTTGTGCTACCTTTCGTGGGTGATAATGAACAGTTCCGTGGGTATCTTTCATAGAGTATATGGTATGGTTGGTAGATTTTGGGTTTAATTTGCGGGCAAGAATAGTATGTGGCTTATTGCCTCTTTCATAGAAAAGTTGTCTCGTCCATCTCATGCTTTTCTCCAATTGTGTACATTGAAGGGTTTGTATTTCTTGTTTGAGGGTTTGTACTATAGAGTAATGTGTCTGGGTTGGGTTAGATTTATATGATTTTTGGGCCGAGTCTAAATCTGAGTAGAGCTTAGAAAGTCTTGAGGAAGACATTCTTTTACGCTTAGTGGCCTCTGATATAAACAGACCCCTGATGAAAGCCTTGTGCGCCTCCCATACCATCCCATAAGAGGGACCTGATTCAGTGTTAACTGTGAAATAAGATTGCAATTCAGCTGCAAGCCTAGATAGGATCTTTTTGTCTTGTAATAGAGTTTCATTTAATCTCCAGAAAATCGGTTTGTGAGTATGGGAGAGTAAGTCAATTTCTGTGATGACTGCTTGGTGATCTGACCATGCTATTGGAAGTATTTCAGCTCCCTTCAGTGATGACAGAATACTGGATGTTGAGAAAAAATAGTCAAGGCGAGAGTGAGATGCGTGTGGGGGAGAAAAGAAGGTGTACTCAATAGAGGTAGGGTTAGAGATCCTCCATAAATCAAGCAGTTTATATTGTCTCATAAGGATTCTAAATTTGCGGGAATTGCGATCGTGGGTAGCCGTTGTAATGGTACTGGGGGGGACATATCGATCTTTAAGGTTAGAGAACGCCAGGTTAAAATCCCCTCCCAACAATAAACTACCCTTTGTATTTTTGAATAGTTTCTTAAGAAATAAAGTAAGGAAAGATAACTGATTGTTATTGGGGACGTAGACATTAGCCAATGTGATTTCCTTACCCGCCAATGATCCCTGTAGTATTAGGTAGTGACCTTTGGGATCAGAAATAGTTTTAGAGATTTGTAAGGGGAAATTCTTTTTATATATGATTGCTACTCCTGCCTTTTTTGTTGGGCCAGCGGCCAAACACACCTCAGAATATAATCTGTTATATAAACGTATATTGTCAGTTTTGCGGAAGTGAGTTTCCTGAAGAAAAGCTAAATCAATATCCAGCCTCTTCATATCTCGAAATAGTGAAAATCTCTTCTGAGGTGTGTTTAGGCCTTTAGTATGTAGTGTCAAGAATTTAACCATTTTTGAGGTGTAGATGAGGTGGTGTAGATATTTGGTGAACAGACCATGTAAGGCTCATATGCAATATAGAGAGAGAAAAGAAAAGAACAAAAATAGAAAAACAATATAGAGAAAAAAGGTATAACCGTGTTTAAAGGTATAACAATATATACTGTATTAAAGGTAACATATTGTGGTATAATGTATCGGTCGTCTGAGGACAAGCCATATATAAACCAATGGCTAGGCATATGGGCAGCATAAAACTGCTGCCTAGATGGAAATCGTCCTAGATTGGCCGGCTGCCGTAGCAACCAGACAATTCGAAGGAGGATCTCCCTGAGGTGCATACCGAGTCCCAAGAATAAAAACATTAGAATGAACATAGAAATGAACATGTCATAAACCATCGGTGGATACCGAGATAGGCTCCATCCCGCCGCTCTTATGCATAAATCCCAGAAATACGAGAGGGGCGGAAGGGGGGAATTACGCTATATATCAGGGTGTGGTTGAAAATATTTCTCTTCTAGGCCAGCTTGAGATCACAAAAATATGCATTCCAAGATTATTATGGAGAACTATAGCGTTGTGAGGATATAATCAAGCAGGGTGATCATCCATGTCTTCTGTTCTGTCTGAGAACGTTAGGCTCCTCAGCGGTTGTTTAGTCCATTCAGAGATGTGTCGGATTTTCCTCGGTGGTGAGGAGGTTATCGCAAGGCGAGTGAGGGATGCTGAAGTAGGTGGAAGCTTGAGGCCTAGTTGTTTTAGGAACATGGGAGCATCATCTACATCAGATAGTGTTAGGATAAGGCCTTGTTTGTTAACAATTAGGCGAAAGGGGAAGCCCCATTTATATAAAATGCCGGCATCCCTAAGTAACTGCGTAACTGGTCTAAGAATCCTGCGTTTTGTTAAAGTTATTAGAGACAAGTCATTGTAGATAGCAATATCTTCTCCCTTAAATGGAATGTTTGATGTGTTCCGCAATGCTTTAAAAAGAGCATCCTTTGCCTCAAAATAGTGCAGCCTAGCGATAATGTCTTTAGGTGACTTAGAACCTGGTTTCCTTTCCCCTAAAGATCTGTGTGCTCTGTCAATTCTCCACATCTCATCTGGCAAATCTGGAACAATAGTATGGAACAATTCTTTCAGATAGGAAACAATCTGATCATTCTTAAGAGACATAGAGACCCCTTTAATGCGCACGTTTTGTCTCCTTTCCCTGTTTTCCATATCTTCTTGGGCTAAGCGCATTGATTTTATATCAGATTGTATAAGTTGTTGATCTTCTGCTAAGTCAGCCTGTTTTATAGCAATTGCTTCAACCCTTTCTTCCAAGGCCTGTGTGCGCTCCCCCAGCCCTGCCATGTCAGCACGTATTTCCCCCACTGCAGCCATGATAACTTTTTGCAGAGAGTCTTGCAAGCTGTGGTAGTGCTTGTCCAGAGACAGTTCTAATAGCGCTGCAGTTAGTGGCTGTGTAGCGTGGTTATCACTTGCCTGGTCAGAGGAAGAGGCGTCTGGCTGCGCTGTATGATCGGCGCCATCTTGGCTGGGGGGAGGGACGGAGGAATTTGTCCATAGCGCCCGGTGGGGACGAAGATTTGGGGGCCCCTTTAGTCGCCATTCCGGTCAGGGGGGTGTGCGGAGGTTGTTCCCAGCAAAACCGCCGGTTTCTGTTGTTCCTGGGGCGGAGGAGGCGGCTGTGAAGAGCGGCGGTGAGCGGAGCGTATCTCCTATGCGGCCATCTTGGGTGGTTCGCGCATGCGCCCCTATTCTAAATGATTTTTACAGAGCAGGCTGTGAACTTTTGACCTGTCCTGTGCAGAAGAAAAAACAATATACTGTAGTAACAGACAGTCGAGATAACAACCTTCAGAAGACAGAGCTCTCTGCCACTTTGAAAGTCATGGAGCTCAATGGATTATTTATGTAACCAGTTTAGACTGCCAACTAAGAGAAACTCACCAGACACCGATTAATCTAACAAAAAAAAATTGAATTTTTATTTTGAATTGCTCAACCAAGGAAACTTATCACACATATAACTATAACAATTCTGCTTTTTAATATTTCTGCTTTCTCTCTTTCAGGTTGCTCAGCTGAGACTGCAAAGGAATATAGAATTAGGCAGCATAAAACAACAATTCCAACTTGGTAAGTAATTACTAAAACAAATTCAGTGACTCAACAATTTTGGTATTACAGTCAATGTATATCTGAGTATCACATTTAGTAATTACACATACAAATAATTAGCTATTAACTATGCAGGGAAATATGTATTAGTATAGGTATTCACCCAATATTTACTCATATTATAGAAGGAGACATCCAAAACTTTGTTTGCTGATCAGCAAAAAAAAAAAAAAAATTTAAAAAATAAATAAATTAAAAAAACAAAAACTGGAGGGTACCTTAAAAAAAAAAGAACTTTTATGTTCCAAAACCAACTTTGTTCCACCAAATAGTCCAAGTTCCAGAATAAAACAAGCAAGAAAAGAAAGCTCTTTCAAAAATATAGTCCCAAAAATATAAAAAAAATAGTTTAATAAATAAATAAAAAATTAGGTTAATAAATAAATAATAAAGAAATAAATAGTTAATACATTGATAAGAGGGTTATTAAGTTAATAAAAGATTAGTGGGTTAGTACAAATAAAATGTTGCTAAAATGAATGCACTCCTTCTCTCTTGTTCCATAGATGGATCTCCAACACAGAATGTTCAAAAAGAAATCTGCAGGTAAGTAAACGGGAAAGAACTATCAAACATCAATCTCTTTGCTTCCGGGTATGCGGTAATGACAATTCTTTCTTTTCTTTGCAGGGGACTTTCATCGTTACTAAAAAGAAAGTCATTCAAAAGGTAACTAACCAATTACTTAATCCATACTGGTAAGCACTCCGGGATTAATAATTTCTTTTTTTTTCTTTTAGGAAACGCAGGCAGACCAGTCCTTCTGGAGGTAAGTATTATTTTTTTTTATGGAAACAAAGTAAAAGTAGAAGGCTGCGCATTCCTGACCCAATACTGCGCAATTGAATGGTTAATCGCTGTGGCGCACACCGCCCCCCCCCCCTGGACTGAAATGTACGCCCGCATCCAAACAATGCAATACTGGTCTATGGAGAAATTTTAGCTTCCATCATAGTTTTGCATGCAAAAATATAATATACTGGACATCTGCACCAACGTTGAGGCAAATCTCCAGAGCAGATGTCCTAACACTAACTAACCTAAGTTAAAAGCAAATGTCTTTACCCTAGGAGCAGCTACGCTAAAATGTGTAACTTATAATCAATACAGACAGCAAAAAACAAAGCAAGCGCTCACCAACATGGGCTGCATCTGAATGACTCATCACCTCATATGCACCGCTTATATAGCTCAAATGCACACTCAGCAATCAGACAGATGCAAAACATATGCAAAACTAAATACTTACCATGCAAAACAGGATAGCACAATGGGTGCTGCTAGCCTGGTAGTTACAGAATTATGGAAACAAAGTAAAAGTAGAAGGCTGCGCATCCCTGACCCAATACTGCGCAATTGAATGGTTAATCGCTGTGGCGCACACCCCCCCCCTGGACTGAAATGTACGCCCGCATCCAAACAATGCAATACTGGTCTATGGAGACATTTGCTTTTAACTTAGGTTAGTTAGTGTTAGGACATCTGCTCTGGAGATTTGCCTTAACGTTGGTGCAGATGTCCTGTATATTATATTTTTGCATGCAAAACTATGATGGTAGCTAAAATTTCTCCATAGACCAGTATTGCATTGTTTGGATGCGGGCGTACATTTCAGTCCAGGGGGGGCGGTGTGCACCACAGCAATAAACCATTCAATTGTGCAGTATTGGGTCAGGGATGCGCAGCCTTCTACTTTTACTTTGTTTCCATAATTCTGCAACTACCAGGCTAGCAGCGCCCATTGTGCTATCCTGTTTTGCATGGTAAGTATTTAGTTTTGCATATGTTTTGCATCTGTCTGATTGCTGAGTGTGTATTTGAGCTATATAAGCGGTGCATATGAGGTGATGAGTCATTCAGATGCAGCCCATGTTGGTGAGCGCTTGCTCTGTTTTTTGCTGTCTGTTATTATTTTTTTTAAATATAATCTCAACAAAATATATGTCACAACAAATAAGAGCCTCTTGTTCCAGAAATTAGAGATAATCATATAGCAGTACGGGGAATTAATTTGGGACAGGTGTAATTATGACAGTGGAAGATTTTAGCACCTTCTTCCTGATTGTATCATAGATATAATAGACTGGGTGCTGTTATTAACCATAGTTCCTTCTCAGTGCACAGCAATCAAATCATAAACAGTTCCTAGAGGTCTTTATATATCAGACATGTGGAGCAAACAAAACTTCTTGGTGTTGTCACAACCGCCATAAAAAAAATAAATAAAAGAAAATGGCAGACAGATAATGCTCAAGTTCAATACGTTTCCACAAAAAAAAAAAAAAACTGTATTAAAATTCTCAGTCTAAGAAGTAATATGTGGACAGACCTCTCTCCCTTGCTGATGTGGTCTGATATATATATATATATATATATATATATATATATATATATATATATATATATATATATATATAAATAGGTATCCAATAACACAGGTTATACTCAGCAGTATGGTGGTTCTTTCATCAGAGTGGAAAATGGCTGATTCTTTCACTATCTCCAATTTTCTGACTTCTTACTGTCAGCACAAGACTTTCACTTCCCTCCTTGCTCTCCCATCAGCCCTAAATAATTGATGGCTGGCTGCAAGCAAGTCTCGCCGAGGTACAACTGTCCGCTCGCCATCAGCTGTGTCCGCCGTGTCGGTCTCCTTCCCCTCATCGCCTTAACTGTGACACCTCTGAGGAGACTGGTAAAAACCAGTTCTCCTAACGGTTTCCCTGCGCGCTCTCCCCCGCCGTCCCCTCGCGCGTCTTGTTGCCCAGCAACTAGGAGAGTGCACACGTCATAGATCACATGTGCACTCCCTGCTCGCTCTTTCCCTCTCCTCTCTCGCTCTCTCTCTTCAGCGCAACGGCCCTCTCCGCCGCCTCGCATAATGGCTGCCGAGCAACCAGGAGGAGTGCACGCGGCAACAAATACGCGTGCACTCTCTCCTTCTCCTCCCTGCAGCCACAAGCCTGCTTGTCTGCACAGGCTACATTTGCATAGATAACAACTGGAGTTTCTTAACTCTTCCTGTACTGGAAACAATATTAGACTTATGTTTCTGCTCCTAATGTTTTATTTCTTAGCTGTACTACACATACAAATCATTATATCGTAATTTTTTTTTCGCTTCAGAGTCACTTTAAAGGGAAGTCTTCAGTGAGAGGGATATAAAGGCTGTCATATTTATTTCCTTATAAGCAATGCACATGCGCAGTACAAAAAAGCTTCGGACGTACAGACAGGGAAAGTGGATGACGCAGGGACAGTTAGGTTTTATTGTATAGGATGCCCCTACATTCCTGTGGTCAATTCCACGAGAATGCTCCTATTTCCAGAGTAGCTCTGTGGAGCGAAGTATGTTACCTGCTCCAGAGACAGGTCAAACCCACTCTACTCTGGCTGGACAGTGTAATGGTTAAGGGCTCTGCCTTTGACACAGGAGACCAGGGTTCCAATCTCGACTCTTCCTGTTCTGTAAGCTGCACCTATTTAGCAGAAGACATAGGCCAAGACTTCCTAACACTGCAAAGGCCTACTGAGCCCATCTTAGTGGCTGCAGCTCAAGTTCTTGGAGTCCACCAGGAGAAATGGGCAATATAATTGATATTTGTATTGTACTCCTGATTTTACTGTAGCCACGTATTGTGCTACAGCATACCTTCACATGGCTCCCAATGCATGTCATATAGCATGAAGGAGCATTCAGAAACCATGCGGAGTAGAGAGTAGACACAACCCGTCGCTGGAGCAGCTACTGTAAAATGTCCTGCTCCACTGTACTGCTATGGGAGGTGGTGTCTGGGGAGAGGTTAGTGTTAGAAGTTAAGTATTATGTAGGCCTCAGTGATTTGGACTGAGTTAGTCAAAAAGGCTTGGGGTGCAGACTTGCCCTTTAAAGAGATTTTCTCTTAGAGGTTATGTAGGTTATAGACCGAGCGGAATATTAATTAAGTAGGTGTGTATCATGATATCACAAGGGGTCTGAGCCAATTATAGGTTTGGAGGGAGGGCTCAGATGATGTCACATTTAACTCTTCAGTGACCGGTATTAAAAGGGGGTCACAAGCTGAGGAGAGACACTTTTGCTTCTCTCTCCTGGCTTTCTCCAACCCTTGACTTCTATTCAATGATGTTGTGTCATATTCTATCACATATTGTAACGATTGTGGAACCTTCCCCGTGATCAGCGCACAACGCGTGCGCTGACACGACGGAAATCCTCCACAAGCGTATAATTTGCAGGAACCCAGCAAAAGGTGCTACGCACCAGTAGAGGGAAATTCCTGTCGGCAGATAGCGCTGGGGAGTGCAGAGGAACCAATCCCCTGTACCTCCACAAGTGCCAGACAGGAATTGTACGAAGCGCAGAACGCAATCGCAAGAGAGGCGATTGCGAATGAGATTGAGCAAAGGGATAGGTTGTATGTGTGTGCGCCAATCCAGTCGCCACCCCGCGACCGCGCACACACAACAGCAGATACGAAATAGGAACGCGATCGCGAGAGGTGCGATCGCCAGACGTGACACAAGGCAGATCAGAATAGAATACGAGGGTAGCAAAGGCACAGCAAATACAATAAGGAAATACGGAAAATAACAAACGCTAGCTAACCGCGAACACCGCACTCATTCGCAACAGTGCACGCGGTTATGCGCGATCTCCACGTGATAAGCACAATAGAGACAAGCACGCCTAACTAACCATTAACAGACAAACATGAAACAGAGGACGCGAGCGCTTGCTTAACGGTTACCTCACCGAGCCTGCAGCAAGCGCAGCGGACAAGACAGACACACGAAAACAGGGACAAACGAGAGATAGGATCCACAGCACTAGCGAAAAGTGGCTAGCGTGATCCAGGTACAGAGTAGCAGAACAGAAGGATCCCCAGCGCTAGCGAAAAGTAGCTAGCGCGATCCCAGAAGACAAAACAGAAGGATCCCCAGCGCTAGCGAAAAGTAGCTAGCGTGATCCCAGGAAACAGAACAGAAGAGATAGCGGGTGGCAACCGCTGCACCAGCTATACTCCAAAAACAGAGATCAGAACCATTTCCTGTCGACCACCATAGGGGCAGGACAATGGCAACAGGCAAGACAAGACAGAACAGGCAATACAGATAATACAACCTGACTGGGCTAGAAGGGGAGCCTAAAGCAACCCCCAGGAATTAACTATACTAGATAGCAATGGCTGACACTCCAGCAGTGTCCATCAGGAACAGACCATGGAAAGGAAATGTCCAGCAAAGCATTCTGGGAGCAGAATGCTTTTATAGTGCCAGTCATCAAAAGAAGGCAGGTAAGGGATTTGCATGACTAATGTATGCAAATTCCTCAGCAACACAAGCTGCAAAACTGACAGAAGCTTTTCTTTCCAGAGTCCTGCAGCATGCAAATCAAAACAATGGTCAAAAAGCTGCCTGCCTGCACAGGCAGCTGAGCAAATCATCACACATATGCTGTATATACTTAGTTTAGATGTAACTTAGTATAGAAAGAAGATAACCTGCTTACCATTCATTAGGAAGGTAATCAAGCTGTAATGCAACTGACTTACTACAGAAGAATCTGCTTTGCTAAGATATACCGAACTGTATCTGTATATCTGTTTACTGAATAAACACTTTGGAACTTGGAAGCTGCCTAAAGAAGTTCTATCTCCTATGCTGTTTTGCTGTGATGAGAGTCGTGTTTGCAGCTCTTACTAATGAGTTGCTGGTGCCGGACAAAAGGTGTGTTGTTGTCGAGAGAAACATAACGGTTTCTTACAGTCAGTTGTCAAGAAAGCAACTGTTATACTGGGCACAGGGGCATAACTACAGAGGAGCAGCCTCTACAATTCCATAGAGGCCCAGAGCAGTGAGGGGGGCCCCACTGTTTAGCCTTCCCTTCCTTAAATAAAGGGGTTCATCCTCTATATTGTGTTTTTGTGGCTACACTTGTTATAGGTGTGAGGATCATGATGGCCCTTGCAAGATGGGCCCCCAGGCTGTGATGGTCACAGTTTGGAGGCAAGGGAACATTGGGGGGGGCATCAAAGCTTCACTGGGAGGCCCCATGAATTGTAATTGCGCCCCTGACTGGCCACATTGCTATAGGTAGTGGGAAGAGGTGCTGGCCACACTTGCTATGGGGAGGTAAGTGGGTGAGGCTGTCATATGTTCTTTGTTTATGTAAGTCTCTAAATATTTTAAAAGTAACTTTCGTCACACAGATTTTTTTTTTCCTCATCCAAAAAGGCCAGAAAAACAATATCATTGTTCAAATCCTTTAATATTCGCCAGCATATTTCGTAAGAATTTACACCATCCTTAAGATGTATTCTAAAAACCAGAGTGTTGTCACCGAATTCATTCTTCTCGGACTCTCAGAAGATCCCTTGCTTCAAATGTTGCTGTTTCCTGTTTTCCTGACAATCTACATGTTTACCCTAGCTGTGAATCTTCTCCTCATAGTGGCTGTGAGGACTGACAAACGTTTGCACAACTCTATGTACCTCTTTCTGGCCACTCTTTCCATCTTGGATATCGTCTACACTTCGGTCATCGTACCCAAGATGTTGGTGGACTTTCTTTTATTGAGGAAGAGTATTTCATACAACGGCTGCGCCATTCAAGTCTTTTTTTACCTGTTTTTGGGGGAAACAGAGAGCATCGTTCTGGCTTTCATGGCCTACGATCGTTATGTAGCTATCTGCCATCCTCTACGCTATAATACAATTATGAACGCTGTGGTCTGTTTGTGGATGATCAGCTTGTCGTTTTTGATTGGCTGCATCATATCTTCTATTGATATATATTTTACGTTCAGGTTAACCTACTGTGGCTCCAACACCATCAACCATTTCTTCTGTGAGGCCCCTTTGGTAACAAAACTTTCTTGCAGCAACATCTCTTCGAATTACATCTTGAAACTGGTGGGCAATGTCATGGTACTTTTCCTCCCGTTGCTGCTCATCCTCATCTCATACATGAAAATCATAGTCGCTATTAAAAGAATCGATTCAGGCAAATGCAAAGCTTTTTCAACATGTGTTTCGCATCTTGTGGTGGTGGTCATGTTATATGGGACAGTCTTGTTCATGTACATGAAGCCACAGCATTCAGTCACAGAAGTGGACAAAGTGGTAGCTGTATTTTACACATCAATCACCCCAATGCTCAACCCTTTAATCTACAGCCTGAGAAATAAAGATGTTCATATAGCCATGAGGCGGCTGGAGATGAAGCCTCTTATATGTGGAACATAGCGAATATCTACTTGGCCATTACAAATTACCAAATTTGAAAAATGTTCTACAAAAGGCCAAAATCTGATATTTCTTTCTAGATTGTAACTTAACCACTTCACTACAGAGGGGTTTTCCACTTATGGACCAGAGCAATTTTCACATTTCAGTGCTCCTCCCTTTTATTCGCCAATAACTTTATCACTACTTATTATAACAAAACAATCTATATCTTGTTTATTTGTTGTTGGTTTTTTCACCAACTAGGCTTTCTTTGGGTGGTACATTTCGCTGAAAATTATTTTAATCTAAATGCATTTTAATGGGCAAAAATTGGATTCATTATTTCTCAGTTTTCAGCCATTGTAGTTTTTATAGAAAACGTGATACTGTGGATAAAAGCCACACATTTTACTTGCCCATTGTCACAGTTATAACAATGTTTAAAATATTTTAGTAGTACAATTTATGGTGATAATATTTTATTTGGAAATAAAGGTGTATTTTTTCAGTGTTGTATCCATCACTAATTACAAGCTCTTACTTGCAAAAATAACAGTAATATACCCTCATGAAATACATATTTAAAAAAGTTGAGACCATAAGGTAACTAATGATGTATTTTTTTATGTCATTTATTTATACATACAAATGTTTTATTTTGGTAACAATGAGAGAGTGGGGGAGGTAAAGGGTTAATTATAATGGACATTTATGTATTTTTATTGAATTAAATGTGTTGTGGTGTAATTTACTATCTATCCACTGGATGACTACCCCCCCCCCCCCCCCCGTTTATTCCTCCTTTGTAAATTGTGTACACTGGAGGACAGTGTCGGACTGGGAAGTGGAAAAGCTGAGGAAATCCACCTGCTGGCCAAGCAGCAGAATCCATGGCCCATATGCAATTCTCTTTTTCACCTGAGTTTTCTTCTAGGTGATATTTTTAAATTTGTCAATAAAATGCATTTTAAGCCACCAGAAAGCAAGAAAATGCTCAAAATAATTTTAATAGTCCTTTTTCATTTACTTTTTGGTACTTTTTTAGTTGAAAAGTGCTGCGAAGTTATTTTAATTTGAAGATGAAAAATTATCTCCTGGGAGAAAACTCGGGTGAAAAAGTGAATTGCATATGGCCCCCTGTGTTATCACTTTATCACTCCCAATTGAAACCTAAAGCAAGTCCTCACTGTGAGCAGAAATACATGAATACTGCTGCTTGGCCAGCAAGTACATTTCCTTAGCTTTACCATCTCCCAACCCGACACTGCAGGAGGAAGTAATGCATGTAAGCATGTACTTTCACTTTTGGCAATGACCACCGGCATCTTATTGATGCTGGTGATTATTGATTACAGGTACTTACTGTACATCCCTGAATGGGAGCTGTGTTCCCATCCCCTGATTAGCGTACTAATGGGCGGCAACAACATCATGTGCGGGAGTACGCACAGTCACGTTGCATGCAAATGCAGTGGGAGATGAATATCTATGTCCCTGAAGTCTGTCAGGGAGTAGATATACTGCACTTGGTGCAGTAACTAGTTAAATCACACCCTTAGGGCTAATTCACAGTGCTCAGCTCTGCACAGTGCTCAGTACTGCTGCAGAATAATTCTGCATGTCGACTCACTGCCCATACGGTTCTATAGGGCTGTTCACAGAACTGTATTCTACAACTTATTGTGTTATTCTAACTCTCTGCAGGCAGGCTTTGTATTAAAGTTTATGGCCAGTCTCTATTGCAGTTCACACACAGTTTAATACATGCGTTTTGCAACTGACTATTGTGAATCCAGCCCAAGCCCCACTACTGCTGCTATCTCTGCCGTCCGGGGAATAGAGAGTAGGACGACTTTGCAAGATTTGGGAAAACATGCCTAAGTTGGCCATAATGCAAGGTTTAAAATTGTGAGGTGTAAATTTGAAGGCAGTGATGCCCCAATGTGGAGTCATGTCTTTGGATGGAAGGGGTTCCAGGGACTATTAAGTGGAAATTAAACATTTAACAGACCCTCTTGCAATAAAAAGTTACAGTTACTTTTTCCTTAACCAGTTCAGCTTTCAGTCATTTTTCACCTTATGCATTAGAGCAATTTTCACCTCCCATTCATTCGCTAATAACTTTATCATTATTTATCACAATGAATTGATCTATATCTCGTTTTTTCCGCCACCAATTAGGCTTTCTTTGTGTTGTACATTTTGCTAAGAATTCTTTTTTCTAAATGCATCTTAACGGGAATATTAAGAAAAATATTAAGAAAAATTTCAGTTTTGCGTCCATCACTATTTAAAAGCTTATAATTTAAAAAAAATAATAGTATTATACCCTCTTGACATGCATATTAAAAAAAAGTTCAGACCCTTAGTTAACTATTTATGTTTTTTTTATTGTAATCTTTTTTTTTTAGTAAAAATTTTATTTGGGTATTTTTTGGGCCTGTGGGAGATAAAGAGTTAATTTTAAATGTAATTATTTGTGAATTTATTTTAAAAAAGTATGTAGATGTAGTTTTACTATTTAGCCTAAGTCAATTTTTTTTTTCTTCCTGTAAGCGAGCTATCTCGCTTCCAGGAAGTATAGAGAGGTTGTGAAACTTCTTTTTTTCTTCAGAAAGACTGCAGCTTCTAATAGAAGCGGTTGGTCTTTGTAACGGGGACTTAGATCAATGAATGGGAACTGCGTTCCCATTCATTGATCTCCGGGCTCACGGGTGGCATCACAGGAGCGTACGGGTGTGTGTGATCGGCCGCGGGAGCACGCAGCAGCGTGGCAGCAGCCTTTTGGACGGAGCAGATACATCCAAAAGGCTAAATTAGTTAAACTCACTCCTAAGCCTGTGTGCGCCGACCACAGCATGTAGTCCTGCCCCCTTGCAGGAACGGGGCGTAGTGCTTCTGTGGCACTCTTAATCTCGTAGTGAGAGCACCATGATACTCTTCTGAAAAGTGTAAATTGAGTCAACCTCTTATTGAAAAATCCAGCTGTCCTCCATTCATATTATCTCAGAAATTATCACTGAGATGCAAATACTTCTGACTCGCGTGCAAATTGAATGTGACATTTTTTGAAGCTTGCAACAGGGACAGTCATATCCTCCTGCCACCCGAGCTCACTGGTGTCAAACTACTTCCGTCTTACACGCCCATTCATGGAAAGTTCTATGAGGCTTGGCATGCATCCAATGACTGTCTGTATTGACCAGTAGGGTTCAATAATGAGATGATACATTGAAAATCTTGATAAATGATCACATTCAGCATGACAGTGCACTGGTGAGACTGCTGCCTTTTGGTGTGGGATTTGGGCCTTTGACCAGGGTTTGTATCCTGGCACAAGCCAGTATGTAAAACAGTAAGGAGTCTATGGGCAAGGCTCCCTAATGATCCTGGTGGAGTGTGACTTAAAGTGTACCCAAGGTGACATGATAAGATAAACATGTGTATCTACAGTGCAAGACATATTAATAACCAGGCTGTTTTACTTGTTTTATGTTGCTGCCTGAAAGAGTTCATTTCTAGCCAGAGACATCCCGGAATACTGTAAACATCACTGATAAGCACATTACAGCCATAAATGTTTTCCTGACAGAATACAGCTTCTGAGGGCAGGGAGAGATAATATACATGAACTACTGATCTTTTCTAACTTTGGGACACTTAATAGACTGCCACGAATTTAGAGACCGTAAAACATTCAACCTACTTTGCAAATGTTTAAATATTACAGACAACCACGGGCTACTTAAAAAAAAGTCATTTTCCCCTGGGGTGCACTTTAAAGTGAACCTGAGTTGAGAGTTATATGGAGGCTGCCATATTTATTTTCTTTTTAGCAATACCAGTTACCTTGGTGATCCACTGCCTCTAAAACTTTTATCCAGAGACCCTGAACAAGCATGTGGTAGATCAGGTGTTTCTGACATTATTGTCAGATCTGACAAGATTAGCTGCATGCTTGTTTCTGGCATGATTCACACACTACTGCAGCTTAACAGACCAGAAAGGTTGCAAGGCAACTGGTATTGCTTAAAGAGACTCTGTAACAAAATGTTGAGCCTTATTTCTTCTATTCTATAAGTTCCTATGTCTGTTCTAATGTGTTCTGTCTAACTGCAGCCTTTCCTAGTTGCACAGTGGCTGTTATATGATCTAATCTTCTCTCCTTTGTCGGCTCTGTCGGGCTGAGGCAGTCAGGCTGGGATGTGCTGTGCTGCTTGTGATTGGATAGAAGCTATACACACCCTCTCCAGGCCCCCTGCACACTCTGTATGGCTCACACACTGAGCTACTGTCTTTTGTTTGTAAACACTGCATAGAAATGGCAATTACAATCCAGGATTGCAGCAGGGAGTGACAGAAACAGCACAGAGGGGCCCAGGAGAACATAATGGATAGAATGGTATGCTTTTTATTGTAAGAATTTTAGAGTACAAAGTCTCTTTAACATGAAATAAACATGGCAGCCTCTATATATCTCTCACTACAGTTGTCCTTTAAGTGGCTGCAGCTGGGGTGCTTGGAGTCCGCCAGGAGAAAAGTGTGATATAAATGTTCTGTGTCTTGCCTACCTAGCTGCTACAACTGCTTGCCCCACTTTCACGCTGCATGCTATTTACAACAAACTTGCAGCAAAGTAAGGAGATTTAGCATTCAATTGAACATTTCTATTAATGAGAGATATGAGAGGATGCAAAGACCCAAGTGCTTCCCTTGGATTTTTTTTCTTGAGGGCAAATGAATTCAGTTTCTCTAAGGACATAGAATTACCGGAGAGTTCACCCTCACCCTCTGAGAATAAAGATTGTCAAAATTACTAATTAGCAAAATTGGTCCTTGAGGGAACGGAGACTCTCAATGAAACCTTTCAGAGAGATCTTCAGCTGCTGTCTCTGGGGAGCTGGAGGGGTTAGTTAAAATAACAGACAAAATAAAGAAAAACAAACTTACAGAAATGTCCCCAGAGCCGCTTGATGAGATGGAACAACATGGAATTGTTTATTTGGAGGTAATGAAGTAAAAACTCCCTCAGCACAACCAGACGAGACCAAACAAAGGATTGTTTAAGAGGAGCTGTCAAGCCATACTATTTCAGAAAAAAACACATATATAACTAGATAAATACTTGCTCTATTTACATAACGTATGTATTGCACTGTCCACATTTGGATTTTAGTGATTTTTTTACAGTAAAAAAAAGAGAAAATCCTTCTTAGCATTTCCCATTTTAACTGTGGCTATTATGAAGCCAATCCTGATGTCATTTCCTCCCTTACTCTCCTCTGCCTGATTGTTTAGGCATTGCCCGCCCTCTACTATAGAAAGTGCATTGTCTCAGCATGAGAAATATTGGCCAATCAGTGTGGGAGGGGAAAGCAGGAGGGAAAGAGGCTTTAGCCAATCATGCTGCATTAGTTAAGTCTGAGGGGAAAGTAGAGAAGCAAAAAAGGACAACCCAGCATGCCCTGCAACTTCCTTTTTGTGTACCAAATTTTGTGTGTACCAAATAAGAGTCAGGTAAACTGGGGAATGATCATTTATCAACAATAAAAGTAATAGTGATTGTTAACTTTTGGATTGCCTGGTTAGCATCCTTATTACTTGTTTACCAGATAAAAATAAAGAATTGATTTTTCACTTTATGCCCAACAGTTACTTTTTAAAAGAAAATAAATATGGCAGCCTCCATATCACACTCACCTTTCATGTTCACTTTAATGTTGTAAAAAAAAAAAAGCACAGCAAAAAAAAAACAACAAAAAAAAAATAAAAACAAAAAAAAGAAGTGTGATTTATTGGAAACTCCAATCTGCCACCATCTTTCAAACTGACATTTTTTTCTAAAGAGAACCTGTACTGAGTAAAAATATTTAAAATAAACACATGAGGTAACTTCAAATGAACATTACATAGTTACCTTGTCATCAGTTCCTCTCAGAAGCTCACCATTTTCTTCTGACAATAATCCCATCCAGTTCTGACAACATTTTGTCAGATCTGAAATATATCAGTTGCTGTCAGTAAAATATCAGTTGCTGTCAGTTATAGCTGAGAGGAAAACGGATGTACCAGGTAATGTCCATGTTTCCCTATGGCTCAAGTGGGCGATGTTACAGTTTAACTGTGTGCTGACCAGAAAGCTGTTATGGGTAATGGCCATTTTCAAAATGGAGGACGGAAAATTCCCTTGATCACAGTGAACAAATAGGACGCAGGACAGGAGAAAGACACTGAGGAGTAGACTACATGGATGGTAAGTATTACTTGTGTATGCCTATTTTGACTTTTATTTTCAGTACAGGTTTTCTTAAGTATCCCACCAATTCCACCAAATCTTCTATCAATGATCCCATTTGCCTCACTTTAGCATAGCTATATAATAATATTTTTTTGCCCAATTAGACATTCAATTAGATGAAAATTTGGTAAAATTGTGTTTTCCATTGGCACCTGCTCGACCTGTGAATGACATAACCCAATCGGCAATGGCTGTTCTTAGTGATGTAGATTGTGATGTCGATTGTAGGTCCATCATGGTGCTAATCAGTGGTGCAATTGTATAGTGTATGATCAGCTTTTCTAATAAGACATACAGGAGATCAGACATAATTGGGTAGAATGTCTAACAGAAACAGAGCAAATCAACTCAAAAGATGTACTCTTTATCGACTTGGCCATCGACTCTTAAAGGGAAGTGAGTAAAATTATTTAAAATAAACACACGATGTACCTGCAAATAAATATTACATACTAACGTTGCTGTCAGTTCCTCTCAGAAGCTCACCATTTTCTTCTTACAGTGATCCCTTCTAGTTCTGACAATATTTTGTCAGAACTGAAATATACCAGTTGCTGTCAGTTATATATCAGCTGCTGCCATTTACAACTGAATGTGCAAGGCAATGTCCATGTATGGCTCAAGTGGGTGATATTACAGTTTAACAGTGTGCTGACCAGGAAGCTGTTATGGGGTAATAACCATTTTCAAAATGGAGGACAGAGAATTCGATTGATCACAGTGGACAAACAGGACACAGGAGAGGAGAAAGAGATTGATGAATAGACTACACTGGAGGTTAGTATGATGTGATTATGTTTATTTTGACTTTTCATTTTCAGTTCCGGTTCTCTTTAATGTTTAACGTATATACTTGCATATAAGCTGACCTGTGTATAAGCCGAGGTACCCACTGTTCCCTCAGAAACCAGGAAAAAGTGGTTGACTCGCATATACCGTATAACCCTCCCCAATATAGCCCCCTCCACAGTAGCCACATGTTACCTCAGTACAAGTCAGCCTCCCTCCCCGTTACCAGGTGTGTCTCAGGATCATACAGCTGTGTCTCAAGAAGCCTCTAGATGGCGTCATAGATATGAGACACATTGATTGCCACACAGGAAAAATCCCCGATCATTGCACCGCTGACATGTTGCTGGCACGCTCCACTCCACCAGCCAGGAGACACAGGTAGTCTTGAGCAGCGCACTCTGCACACCATGTTGCAGGGGATGGGGGGCACAGACACAGCAGGGCACAAGCTGGTAAGAGCAGGATCACTAGTGCACGATCCTTGCGCTCCTCTGCCAGTAACAAAACCTGCTCCACCATCTGTTTAGCTCCACTGACTCGCATATAAGCCGAGGGGGGTAACTTTTCAGCCCATATTTATGCTGAAAAATTAGGCTTATACATGAGTATATACAGTACATGTTGGGACCAGGTGTATAGGTTCTCTGGAGTTGAAGCCTACCTAATTGCACCAAATCTATGGTGAACAGATAACACTATTATCTCTTGATGCCATTACTGGGTATGAAGCAGTTAATTTGGGGGCCATGTTAAAATAGGCACTGCATAGACTGCAATATTAATTGCACTATCGTAATGCCCAGGGGGTAATTTGGGCACCAGTATCGATCAATAAATATTAGGATTGGGCTGCCAGCACAGGTTAGTTAGTGTAAGGGAGGGAACATTCAGCGGTGAAGGTGGTGGTTATATTGGCGTGGATTGCAGTGAGGCTAGGTAAGTTAGTGTTAGCCATTGGTATTGGTGGATATTGCGGCCGGGGCATCGGTAAGGGTTGGGCATTGCCAAGGGAGTCAGTTAGGCTAAGACCTCATTCACATTGGGTGTGTTGAAAAACGTGTAAAAGCGCATGATAAAAACACATACGCTTGTGTATGTTCTAGCGCGCGTTTCAGTGCGTTGTGCTTTTTTAAGCACGTTTTGCTTATTGTAGCAGTAGCAGTTGTCAATAAAGCATTGTTTTCATATGTAAATGTTTTTTTTCCAAATAGGGGTAAAAACCGCATGTGCTTCTTTGCGCTGGTATGAGCTTCTATGCGCTAAAAAAGCGCACCCATTCACTTGTATTGATGTGCACTTTACAGCTCAACGCACAGAAATGCATGCAACACTGCGTTTTTGTAACGCAGCTCAGCGCAGCGCGTGGATGTGAACCAGGCACATTTAATTACATGGGAAAGTCAATACCATATGAGTTCAGTGTGCCAATGAACTGTTCATAAATAAGATCAAGGTCTCTAAAAGAAGAATATGGATGCTACCAACATGACAGCAAACAACAGCTGTCCTTATTAAAGGTATGTACACGTTCATCTCTATACTACTGTGTATGTCAGAATGTAGTAACTATTAAAGGAAACACACACAGCCATCACTAAAATTCCCCCTAAAATTCTACCTGCATCCTTCCTGCTGCTGCATTTCCTACCTTTGGCTTATACTAAAGTCAATCATTTTTTTCCAGGTTTTCTTACGTAAAAGTTGGGAGGTCGGCCTACACTCAGATCCGCTGATAATTGAGTTTATACGCTACAAAAAGCCTACATTAAAAAATAGCTTTGGCTTTTAAGTGGTGTCATCTTAAAATGGGCTTATACTCCCAAAACTTGGTTACATAAAAGAACATTTGAAAGCATTTCCAAGTATTCCTTGTGTGTAAAATTGGCACTACAGAGAGCAGTAGAAGTTTGGTCATCGGCCAAGACAATAATCTCCCTGTGCCTGTGTCTTCGGTTGGCCCCCTTTCATTTCAGCTGAAGTTGCCAGTACGATGTGCCCATTCAACAAAGGTGGGGGGTGGGGTGGGGGGGGGGGGGGTAGGGCACATGGAAAGATTCTTTCCTTTCTTGAAGACAAGAGATGAGCAAACTTCTTCTGATTTCTGCAGTGAAAATAAACAATTTTACTCACAGGGATTACTTGGAAATGTTTTCAAATGTTCTTTTTTGTAACAAGGAGTAGTTACTGAATTTTTTGTTTTTAGTTTAATCATTACAGTATATATGGTATAGCATAATCTAGAATGTATGATTGGCACTGTTACAACTAATCAGTTTTCCAAGGAAGAAAAAAACATATTCCATAGGGACCATTTGTCAAAGCAAGTTATCCCCGGGAGGGAACGACAGCTAATTTAAAAATGAACCCTCCGCTGTATTTGCAGCATTCAGATGCCCTATATGTGAAACATGGATTCCGTCAGGGCTTCATTTGGAAGAAAATGAACACAAATATGAAGAGCTTTTAAGATAACTTTTAAAGTTTTTTTTTTTTATCTACAAATCAGCCAGGACTGGAAATCATCCACCATCTGTATTGTTGGTGTTATTGTTATTATCATTACTTTTATTATACTAATCATCACGTCAGTTATCAGGTGAGTGAAAGATAAAGCATTGAGAGGTTAAAAGGGAGAACTTTAAAATGAATAAATAAAAATGATCTACCACATTATATCAATTTAGTAGTTAAAGGACCACTATCAAGAAAAATTGTAAAATTGTAACTGTATACATACACATACTTATAAAAAGTACATTCCTTCCAGAGTAAAATGAGCTGTACATTACTTATCTCCTATGTTGTTGTCACTTACAGTAGGCAGTAACAATTTGGTGTTCACCTGGTTCTGGTGAGTGACAGCAACATAGGAGAAAAGTAATGCATGCCTCATTTTACTCTGAAACAAATGTGTACATGTGAAAACATAGAAATAAGAAATATATTTCTTCCAGAGTAAGATGAGACATACATCAGTTATAGCAGGTATTGAAAACCTAGGAAATCTGACAGATTTTGGACAAGTGTTTCTCTTCATGGAGGATTTTCAGGTCTTTATTTTCAAAAGCACTTAGTGAATGGTAGTTACTCTGTCCAACTGCCAAAGCAGTGTTCAAACAGGTAGGGGTTGGCCTGCATCAGGGAGTGCTTTGGTAAAGAACAACATACCTTCTCCCAGAGGAGATAGGCTAATCCAAAACCTGTCAGTTCTGTCAGATATTTGCTACCTACTGTAAGTGACAGCAGCATAGGACAAAAGTAATTTATGGCTCATTTTACTCAGAAAGAAACATACTTCTTATTTGTACATGTTTACATATATTTTAAAATGTTACAATTTTTTCGCAATAGTGTTCCTTTGAGTACAAAACATTTGTGTAGCACTGATTTATGTTTATTTCAATTTCATAGCAGTAGAAGATACATAGAAAAGAATACAAGATTTATAGAAATAGAATATTATTTACATCCCCTTGTAGAGGAAGACTATTGCTAAAAACTGTGAAATTTAAAATGTAAGTGTATGCATGTGTATTACATTTGTAAAATGCACTATAAGTTATTTTTTTCCTACATCGCTGACACTATTTTTTTCCTACATCGCTGTTCACACTTGCGTTTTTGGGAAAAACGGACCGGATGTCCGGACCGGATCCGGACCGGACCGGACCCGTATGGTTCCTATCTGGATCCGTTCCGTTTGCATACGTTTTCAATCAGGTATGAATACGGCTGCGATCCGGATCCGTTTTTTTTTAAGAGTTAACACACTATATAAATTCCTGGGGTGTGGGAGGTCAGCAGAAGCTGCACCGGTAGAATCAGGTTCTCCACTGTGTAGGGCCTCACCTCCACGTCCGACATACTGCCAAACAGCTCCAGCACAAAGTCACTGCTGCTCCACTCCAGGAATGCTGGGCCCATGTGTCCCTATCCGAAATGGCCGCTGCACTACGCATAGGAAGTGGGGTAGAACGTCCGGTTTTTATAGCCAGTGTGTTCTGTGCTTTCCGTACCCCATTGGTTTCTATTGCCGGACGGTGCAGTCAGGCTCCGGTCCGGGTGCGTCGGCCGGATGATCCGGACCTTAAAAATAGCGTGTGTTGGAAAAGTGTCCGGAGTCCGGAACCGGTCCGGCTCTGGTCCGTACGGAACGGATGCGTGTGAACGGCCGCATAGAATTTGCATTGCTATGCGGAACATCCGTTCCGTTTGTACAGTATACGGTCCGGATCCGATCAGACGGATCCGGACAGGGAACGCTAATGTGAACCGGGCCTTACAGTAGGCTGTAAAAATCTGACCAGGAATGAGCTCCGGATTAAATTGGAATGAAATCTGAATGAGTTTCATCCTCTAAACACTGCAGCTGAGCGGCAGTGATGAACGAAAATGTTAATATTCTTTTCGCCTTATTTTCGCAAAAATATGTACAATTTTCGCTTCCACAAGCGAAAATTTGCCCGAATATTTTGGCTTATTTTTTCGCCTAATAGCTGCCGATTTTTGTGGTTAATAGCACAGCCCCCTTACAAGCTAGACTCCCCAAATTTACAGGATATGTTAGGGAGAGCCGTGGGTACAAGAGGAAAATAAAAAATACCTTATAGTTCTGGAGAAAATCGATTTTAAAGTTACGATAGGAACAAAGTATACATTTAAATGCAGTAAATGACAGATAATGTAGCAACATAACGGTAGTGTAAATTTACTTATATCAAAAGAAAGAGCAGTGAATTTCATGTTGGGGTTTCCAGGGGGTTCGCACTAGTGATGTTGCGAACGTGAACATTTTGGCAAATTTAAAACACATACATATAAGATGTACATTTCTCCAAGAGTAAAATGAGCCATACATTACTTTTCTCCCATGTTGCTGTCACTTACAGTAGGTAGTAGAAATCTGACATTACTGACAGGTTTTGGGCTAGTCCATCTCTCCATAGAGGATTCTCAGCGTGACCTTTATTCTTTATAAAGACACTCCCTGAAAAAGACTTATACAAAGATGCTGGACAGCCTCCCTGCTCACTGCACACTATTTTGGCAGTTGGACGGAGAAACAGCCATTCACTAAGTTCTTTTAAAAATAAAGAAAACCCTGAGAACCCCCCCTATGAAGATAGACTAGTCCAAAATCTGTCAGTAATGTCAGATTTCTACTACTTACTGTAAGTGACAGCAACATAGGAGGAAAGTAATTTATGGCTCATTTTACTCTGGGAGAAATGTACTTTTTATTTGTATATGTTTTACATTTTAAGATTTTAGCAACAGTTCCTCTTTAAGTAGGGAACACTCTAGGTGCTATGGTACGCATTGGCAAAACACGTACAATTCCACCGGCTATGGAAGTCAATAGCCTTGTGCGGGAAGTGTTCACCATGACTGTTCATTGGCGTTTTGCAATAAGATTTTCGCAACAGTTGCTCTTTAAGTGCTTTTGAAAATAAAGAAAGACCTGAGGATTCCCCATGAGGATATGGACTAGTCCAAAACCCGTCAGATCTGTCATAACCTACTGTAAGCAACAGCAATGTAGGCAAAAAAGAAATTTATAGTGCGTATTACAAATGTACATGTAAAACATATGCATACACGTACATTTGAAAGTTCACAGTTTTTAGCAATAGCGGCCCTTTAAAGGGGGATTTAATTTATCTTAATGAAATTGAAATAAATTGAAATAAACATAAATCCCTGCTACACAAATGTTTTGTACTTAAAGGACCACTATTAAAAAAAAATGTAGAATTTAAAAATACATGTAAATACAGTATGTAGAATAAGAAGTATGTTTCTTTCAGAGTAGAATGGGCCATAACTAACTTTTCTCCTATGTTGTTGTCACTTAAAGTAGGTAGTAGAAATATGACAGAAATGTCAGGTTTTGGAATAGTCCATATTTTCATGGGGAATTTTAAGTATTTATGTTATTCTGTTATTAAGTATTTATATAATAGAATATGGTCGTCTGTCAGTGTTCCCCAACCCTGTCCTCAGGGCCCCCAACAGTGCATGTTTTGTGGAAATCCAGGTAGTTTATGAGCTCTGCTGAGACACTGATTACCTCACCTGTGCAGGTTTGTGGTTTTCTGCAAAACATGTACTGTTGGTGGGCCTTGAGGACAGGGTTGGGGTACTCTGTTTTAATCGATAAAAGAAAGCAGAAATAATGACCCTTTAAACTTTCCTGCAGTAAAACTTTATATCAAGTCTGCCTCTTACTGTTTCTTTGTTTTTTAAGTGCTTCAGAAAACAGGACTGTATTCAACCAAGTTGGGTTGAAGAGCTCAGAAAAGCTCTTTTGCATAGATAACAACTGAAGTTTTTTATTAACTCTTCCTGTACTGGAAGACAATACAATACTTTTTTCTTTGTTACAAATGTTCGATTTCTTAGCTGTACTACACATACAATTCATTATATAATTTATTTTCACTTCAGGTGTGCTTTACGGATTTTCGAATAAAGAGCTATACTTTTTACAAGGTGGTGCTTGTCTATATGGACTTTTGCATGATGCAGTCACCAGGTACTGTAACTAGAGGCATCGGCATGCCTACATACCTTTGTTCATGTGTGCGTAAAGGTTAGGTAGTCAAAAGAAGATAAAAATTGACGTAAAGAGATTTCAGCCAATCAGAACCAAAGATTGAGGGGAAATTTCAAATAAGCAAGCCATATTGGATCCAATGTGTATAAAAATAGGTGGTTTGAGAGCTATTTAGACATCCAGACTGAATCTTTCCTGAAAGACACCTAAGACCCCCTGACAGAGAAGGGAGTAATATGCTTATTATTCTGGTGATTTACTTTATTCATTTTTCAGCATTAAGTTCTGTTAAAAGACCACTATCGCAAAATTCAAAAAAAATAAAAGTAAAAAAGATTTATTCTGGAAAGAATGCTAGTAGAAGGGACAGTGAAGGGTTAAGAATTAAGGTGCCCATACACTAACGCAATCTGTCAACGATAGACAGCCGAATCAATCACTGTGATCAAATCTGCTATTAGTTATGTTCTTTCCTGTAGTCTTGCCTGTGTGGATGCTTGCTGGTGACTGGTTGTTAACCAGCTTGCTCTGCTTCTGTGGACGTGACTGTGAGCTGCGGTTGCTACTAGTTATGCTCCATTCTATAGTCCTGTCTTGTACCTGTCTGAATGCTTGCTATCACTAGGGCAGCACTTAGTCTTGCAAGCGTTCAGTCTGTTCGTTTTTGTCTGGTTACTCAGACCATAGGCAGCGCAACATCGCACTGCGCTGCCATTGTGTCTTATTTGTAGTGATATCGGAAGCCTAGAGCTGCAGTTTCTCTGGGCAACCTGTGTAGCCTCTTCCATCATCCAGCTACTTAGCCTTGTTGCGCTGGGTGGTCAAAAAGTATGCCCCCCAGCATTACACAAAAATTGTGTTTATTTTCGTTAGTTTGCCCCCCTAGCTCTTTCAAAAACAGTGATATTGCCCTTGGTCTAAAAAGTTTGGGCAACCCTGCTCTAAAGCTGGCCACTAACGGTCCAATTTCTACTGAAAATCATTCGAGCGATCAGAAATTCTGATCGGACGAAAAATTGTTCACTACACCATCAACTAACCAATCATTTCTTCCTATCTATCACGACCACCAAGAAAATCCAAATTTTCGTTCGACGAAAATTCATTCGGGCGACATTTTTTTCACTCGTTCATAATCGATTGTGTCCACCAATGGAGATTATTTACAACCAATCCGATCAGAATTTCTGATCGCCCGAACGATTTTTCGCTAGAAATTGGACCGTTAGTGGCCAGCTTAAGGGTTCCAGAGTACTCTCCTCCAAAGTGAGTACAATTGTCCTTTAAGGTGAAAAATAAGTAAGGCAGGATGATTCATGAAATAAGTTTTGTGAATTAAATCCATAGAGCAAAATCAGGATTCTATGGACGCACATAAAGATTACAGAGCCAGGTGCATAGTGGTAAAGGAAAATCAAAGCAATGTTACAGATTTAACTCTACTCTTCTTGATAAACCTTTTATTACAACTTGTTTCTGTTTCCTGATAGTCATTTTAGGTCGATCTTTACAGGTCGTGGCTGTAATAATCTTGTGAAATGTCCACCTGTTTTTCTGTAGAAGAGCTTTAACATTTTTGAAACAAGGAAAAATGTCAGTATTACCCTCACACTATTATGATATGCAATAACAGAAGATCCTCTTTCCATCGTGAATACTTGAGGACAAAGCTGAAGACATTATATGAAACAATACAATCCTGAAGGACATGTTTGGTTTGTAAAGATGTATATCGGAAACCGAAGCACTGTAACTGAATTCATTCTTCTCGGACTGTCAGAAGACCCTCTAACACAAATCGTTCTGTTCTACATGTTCCTGGTTGCTTACATAATCACACTCGCAGGGAATCTTCTCCTCATAGTGGCTGTGAGGGTTGACAATCGTTTACACAACTCCATGTACCTCTTCCTGGCCAATTTGTCTTTCTTGGACATCTGCTGCACCTCAACAATTGTACCCAAAACGTTGGCCAACCTTCTTTCCCATAAGAAAAGTATTTCATTCACTGCTTGTGCTTTTCAGGTCTTTTTCTATTTGTTTCTGGGTGAAACTGAGTTCATCCTTCTGGCTTTTATGGCCTATGATCGTTATGTTGCTATCTGCCATCCTCTTCATTACACAATGATTATGAACACCGCAGTCTGTTTGTGGTTGATTAGTACATCATGGTTGATTGGTTGCACAGTAGCTACTATAGACATATATTTTACCCTGAGCTTAACATATTGTGGTCCCAACACCATCAACCATTTCCTCTGTGAGGCGTCATTGCTAATGCAACTCTCTTGCAGTGACATCTCATCATTCATCATCTTTAGACTGGTGGGTAGTGCACTCTTCCTCTTTGCCCCGCTCTCCCTAATTCTTACTTCATATTACAGAATCATTGTGGCTATTGTGAGAATTCGGACAGGAAAATACAAAGCTTTCTCCAAATGTGTCCCCCACCTAGTGTCGGTGGCTATTTTATACGGGGCACCCATGTTAGTATACATAATGCAAAACAACTCAGTCACAGAGGACAGAGACAAAATGGTAGCAGTATTTTACACAATGTTTAATCCTATGATAAACCCCATAATCTACAGCCTGAGAAATAAAGATGTGCATGGAGCCATGAGGCGTTTGGACATTTTACACCTCACAAAAAACCAATGCAATTGCCTAAAAGCCCATTTAGGAAAATAAATATGAAATAAAAAGATCTCAACAAAAATAAAATCTTGGTGTTGTGTGTGGTTTGGATTCAAAGCCTGCTGTTGCCATACATAACGCAAAAATCATTCTCGTTGATGCCAGATTATGGCTTAGTTTGGCTGGGTGGCAAAACAGCAGTCTGTAACTTACCTACGGTATATTCACATTGTTGTAAGTGGCTCTTGAAAGCCACACAATGTGAATATAAGAAACTTCCATTCAATGAGCACAGCGCACATGCTAGCACACACCTGGGGTTGTTAACTCCCCTCCCCCTAACTACACTAATCAAGGATCCCTTCACTGGAGTCTAACCCCCCTCCCTCTGCCCACTTCCACTGTAATTACCCCCACATTCTGCGTTCGGGCGGCATGGAGGATAACAAAATAATGATCTGTCACCTGACTTATTCCAGTGGCGATCGGGCTCCCTTCCATACAGTAATTGAATAATGAAGGTTTGCACACCTAATTCATTCATAAAGCATATAGTACAACAAAGTGGGTGCTGAGTCTGGAAACCGGACTGCATAGACAGCCCTACATAAACATATAAAAAGTAATGACTCGCACACCAGCCACAATGAGTTGCATAAAGATATGTATTAAAGTTGATACACAAAGCCCCAGAGGGCAGATAAGCTCATATACATCAAATAAACATCAAAAACAGCAGTATACAAAATGACATACAGTAGGGTGGAACAACAAAATTCCCCTGGGAACAGACAACCTCCTTAGGCAGCGTAATGCTCAAGATTGTTAGCAGTGAACAAATAAGCTTTGTATAGACCTGAACATAAACACAGAAAAGTAATGTCCCATGGGGATTAGTAATACCCTGACAGCGCCGTTTCGGGATGTCCCTTCGTCAGAGGGTATCAGTCAGAGGCTCCTTAGGCTGCTGCAAAGTAGCCCAGTGTACAAACGAATTTTATACCTGTAAAGATGAGGCACGCCCGCTATGGACACCCGGGCCGGCCCGACTGGCGTCAATGATGTCACGCGGCGGAAGCCGCGTACGTCATGACGTCACTTCCGGATCCTCCGATACCCGCCGAGCGCCACCAACCATGATGGGGTGGGTGTTGCCAGCTCCATCATGGCCGCCGCGCATGCGTGGGTGGGGATGGAGGTCAGGGACTCACACCATAGTAAGCCCAGTGGTGGGCTTAGCACATTTGGCATGGATCAAGGAGTCCCTTAAGTTTTTGGATCTTCGAAAGGCACAAATTGGAGGTTCACGAAATATTTCTCCCAATGTAGGGTCACTGTGCAACACGTGCCAGTGTTTACGTACCACTTTCTGTGCCTGTAAAGATAGAGGTGAGTAGGTTAGAACCATAGGAATGTGCTTTGAGTCAGGCCTAGGGTTACACGTAAGCAAAGAAGAATGGTCCTTATCTGCGGCCCTAATGAGAGCCTCAGAAAGGAGTTGCTCATCATAACCTCGTTTCCTGACGTTGTCGAACATAGTGCCCGCCTCACTATAAAAAGCGTCATCAGTTGAGGAAATCCGTCACAGCCGTAAAAATTGACTGTAAGGAAGTCCCTTTTTGAGATGTTGAGGATGATAGCTCTTAGCTTGTAAATAGGTGTTTTTATCAGTGGGCTTCCTGTAAGGGGAGGTATGTAAGACACCTTCACGGAACGTCACAGACACGTCCAAAAAGTGTATTTCAGACCGGCTATACTCCAAGCTAAAAGAAATGGTAGGGAGATAGTGATCAAGGTCATCCTTGAAAGATAGCAGGGATTCTTCACTGCCGGTCCATATAAAAAAGATGTCATCTATGTACCTCAACCAGCACAAAGTCTGGCTGAGGTACAGAGGATGCGTATAGACATACCTATGTTCAAATGCATCCATAAACAGGTTTGCATAGCTGGGGGCCACATTGCTCTCCATAGCTGTGCCCTGCTGCTGTTGGAAAAAATGATCCTCAAACCGGAAGTAGTTACAGGCGAGCACCATGTTCAGCAACCTCAGAAGAAAATCCACCAACTCATGGGTGAGGTTCATCTGGCTGAGATTGTCACGAATAACACCAATGCCAGAGTCATGAGGGATAGAGGTGTAGAGGCTAGTGACGTCCATCGTGCAGAGAAGAATTGAGGAGTGGAAAGACCCGAAGTTGGAGACTCTGGAAAGAAAGTGTGTGGTGTCAAGAAGAAATGATCGCATGCAGGATACCCTAGGGCGGAGAACTTGATCTAATAGCACCGCAAGGGGTTGAAAGACGGAGTTGGTTCCTGCCACAATTGGTCGCCCAGGTGGATTCACCAGGCTCTTATGGATTTTTGGTAGAACATAAAATAGAGGAGTGAGAGGAAAAGGAGTCGAGAGAAAATCGTGTAATTGTTTAGTGATAATGCCAACCTCTAAAGCATGAGAAACTAGGTCGTCAGTCTCCTGCTTGATAGTCATAGTTGGATCACCTGTAAGTTTCAAATAGACATTGGGGTCATTTAGCTGTCTCATAACTTCCCTTCTATAGTCAGTGTAGTTCATTACCACAGTGGCCCCACCCTTATCGGCAGGCTTAATGACCAACCCAGGATCAGAGCATAGGGTATGTAAAGCATTACGCTCTTGTAAAGATAAATTAGAGTGGGCTGGACGAGCAGGCCTCCCGACATTAGCAAGGTCATGTTGTACCATGCTAATAAAAGTTTCCACAGCATGACATGTGGTTGGTGGAAGCCACTTACTTTTGGCCCTGCACATTTTCAGATCGATTTCCGGGGGGAATGAATGTAACCCAATGGGAGGAGGTTTGCTGATGGAATCGGGTTTGGAGAAGAAGGCTTTAATTCGGAGAGTCCTAAAAAAATTAAAAAGATCACAATCTAATTCAAGTGATGAGCCTGAGTGGGTAGGGACAAAACCCAATCCTCTACCTAGTACCTTTTTCTCGGTCTCTGTGAGTGTGTTGGAGGATAAGTTAACTATCAATTCCTCCCCTGAGTTTGGCTCCTGGTGATCCTGGGATCTGCGTTGCCTCCTACCCCGCCTCGTCCTCTTTCTCTTCCTCCTTTGCCCCTCGGTTGGGCCCCTAAAAAAGACCTGTTTGATCCTGAGCAGCCCTCTCCTGAACTACCTTCTGAAGGGGGATTACTCTGTCACTCAGTTGAGGTACAGGGTGGTGGAGGAGGTGGCCCCATCGTATAGGGGAGGAGATAGGGAGAGGAAGTTAATGCAGAGAGAACTGTATTGGATCTATAAATTGGACAGTAGGTACCCCCATGGCATGAATGAGGATGCCAGTTTGGTTCCCTTTCTCAAATAGGCTGTAGATTACTGATATTGGTGTTTCTGGTCCGCTCGCTGTGTATTTCAGCTGAGCGGATGGTTTAACATGTTATCTCTCTGCTTGTGCTTGTATGCACTGAGTTTTCTATTACAAATTTTTATGTGCTCTGTTCCCTTTAACCTCCCTGGCAGTTAATTTTTTTTGCCAAATTGGCAAAAAAACTTTTTTTTTTTTTTTTTTTTTTTGTTTCATGTAAAGCTACCAGAGTGGTAGCTACATGAAACACCACTAGAGGGCGCATGTGTCCCTCTAGTGCGATCGTCGCCGGCATCTATAGCAAACAGGGGAACGCGTATATAACGCGTTCCCCTGTTTGGCTTCTCCTGTCGCCATGGCGACGATCGGGATGACGTCATGGACGTCAGCCGACGTCCTGATGTCAGACACCTCCGATCCAGCCCATAGCACTGCCCGGAACTCATTGGTCCGGGCAGCGCAGGGCTCTGGCGGTGGGGGCCCTCTTTCGCCGCTGCGTGCGGCCGATCGCCGCAGAGCGGCGGCGATCAAGCTGTGCGCGCGGCTAGCAAAGTGCTGGCTGCGCGCACAGCAATTTACAGCATGAAAATCGCCCCACCAGGGGCTGAGATCTCCCCCTGCGCGGCATAGCCCGAGCTCAGCTCGGGCTTACCACCAGGGAGGTTAAGGGACTTCTATGGCCGCTTCTATTTATATGTATACTTATGTTGGTTTATTTTTTCATTTGTAACACTAGATGGCACTGCCGAGACCGCTGTTCTATGGACACTGCACCGTACAATACAAGACCCACTTCTGGACTTCTTCAACACACCACCGTTTGCCTCCAGCTATTGTCTCTTACTATGGTGTGAGTCCCTGACCTCCATCCCCGCCCACGCATGCGCGGCGGCCATGATGGAGCTGGCAACAGCCGCCCCATCATGGTTGGTGGCGCTCGGCGGGTATCGGAGAATCCGGAAGTGACGTCATGACGTACGCGGCTTCCGCCGCGTGACGTCATTGACGCCAGTCGGGCCGGCCCGGGTGTCCATAGCGGGCGTGCCTCATCTTTACAGGTATAAAATTTGTTTGTACGCTGGACTACTTTGCAGCAGCCTAAGGAGCCTCTGACTGATACCCTCTGACGAAGGGACATCCCGAAACGGCGCTGTCAGGGTATTACTAATCCCCATGGGACAATACTTTGCTGTGTTTATGTTCAGGTCTATACAAAGCTTATTTGTTCACTGCTAACAATCTTGAGCATTACGCTGCCTAAGGAGGTTGTCTGTTCTCAGTGGAATTTTGTTGTTCCACCCCACTGTATGTCATTTTGTATACTGTCTTTGTATGCTGTCTTTGATGTTTATTTGATGTATATGAGCTTATCTGCCCTCTGGGGCTTTGTGTATCAACTTTAATACATATCTTTATGCAACTCGTTGTGGCTGGTGTGCGAGTCATTACTTTTTATATCCCTTCCATACAGTACCACTGTCAGCCTTACTATGCCCAATGGATCGGGTCCCAGCTTGATGACATCATCAAGCCGTAACCCGACCCATTCTGCACAGTGAGGCTGATCACCGCTGGAACCAGGTCAGGTGAGAGATCATTACTTTGTAAAGCTTCCCTGTGCCCATCTCTGCATGGGGGGGGGGGGGGGGGCGCAACCCTGCACACCTGGCTTTTGGGGGTCATACAGAGGCACATACCTGGCTATCTACGGGGGGGGGGAACAGACACAACTGGCTAACTTTGGGGGAGAGATAAAGAGGAACATCTGATTAACTGGTGGGGGGGGGGGGGGAACAGAGACATATCTGGCTAACTATAGTGGAGGGGGGATTAACCACTTAAAGACAAGCAGCCATATTAAAATGTCCTGCTGGAGCCTCTTAATGGCTCCAGGATGTTTCTATAAGTTAAGCAGCGCTGCTGCCCCTGTGCACATGTGAATAGGCGCGTGTACGTGCTCCCACGCATACACGTGCGTTACCACCTGCATTGCACATAGCACAGAAGTGAAGACAGGCCCTAAGCACGAGCAAATGATAAGATCACATTGTATGTATTTATACAACTAATGACATCAGACGTGGAAACATGGATCAGACATCTTGGCATGGTATGCAAATCACACACCGACAGATCCAAAATCAGACTTATTAGAATATGTTCTCTGACAGATATAGTGCAGGTTTTAGGACCAAGCAGGCACAATGCATATAAATCCTGGGGGGTTGCACACAGAGAGCAGTGCAGATAGTTAGGATTTAATCTCCACACTTCTAGGCCAGCCAAACGCACGTGATGTTAAAATTTGCAAATATTGCGTCTAGGCAGAGGACTATCCTCTTTGACAGACAGCCTTGAGAAAGCTCAGACACACCTGGCGAAACATGTAGTCTGAGTCGCTGGAGCAGTCTAGAACCACATGCAGGGATCTAGTCCTAGGAAAAGAAGTGAGTGGACTCATTCCGAAAACCTTTGTGCCAAAAAATGGGCGTGACCAAGCATAATGCGGGCGTGGTAATGGGTGGGGCCAAATATACATGACCTTAGCAGTGATGTAAAAGGTCGGGGAAGTTTGAGCTCGGCCGTAGTGTATCCCCCAAAAATAGATGTAGTCTGACAGCATTTCACCAAAAAGACACATAATCTGGTAGAAGTTCCTCCAAAATACAGATAATATGGCAGTGGTTCCCCCAAAATAGACAATGTGGCAGTACACATAATCTGGAAGCAGTTCCCCAAAATATGCTAAACCTGACAGCGGATCACCCAAAATACACATAACATCCAAAATACATGTAATCTGGCAGCAGTTCCCCAAAATACGCAAAATCTATCAGCAGCCGTTCCCTTAACATACACATAATCTGGAAGCAGTTCCCCAACACACACGAAACCTGACAGCGGATCACCCAAAATACACGTAACACCCAAAATACATGTAATCTGGCAGCAGTGGTCCCCCAAACATACACAATCTGGCAGCAGTTCCCCAAAATACGCGAAATCTGGCAGCAGCCGTTCCCCTAACATACACATAATCTGGCAGCTGTTCCCCAAAATACACTTAATCTGTTAACAGCGGTTCCCCAAAAATGCAGATAATCTGACAGCAGTTCCCCCACAATAGGTACCCCCAGCATAGGTAGCCAGGTCTACAAGTGTCCCCAGTATAAGAAGCCATGAGTATAGTTGTCCCCAGAATAGGTAGCCAGGTGTATAGATGTCCACAGAATAGGTGGCCAGGTGTATATGTTCCATAAGTAGCCAGGTGTGTAGTAGAGTTGGGCCGAACGGTTCGCCTGCGAACGGTTCCATGCGAACTTCAGTGGTTCGCGTTCGCGTCCCGCAGGCGAACCTTTGCGGAAGTTCGGTTCGCCCCATATTGCACATGGAGGGTCAACTTTGACCCTCTACATCACAGTCAGCAGGCCCAGTGTAGCCAATTAGGCTACACTAGCCCCTGGAGCCCCACCCCCCCTTATATAAGGCAGGCAGCGGCGGCCATTACGGTCACTCGTGTGCTGCCTGCGTTAGTGAGAGTAGGGCGAGCTGCTGCAGACTGTCTCTCAGGGAAAGATTAGTTAGGCTTAACTTGTTCCTGTCTGGCTGCATACCTGTTCTGTGAACCCACCACTGCATACCTGTGCTGTGAACCCACCACTGCATACCTGTGCTGTGAACCCACCACTGCATACCTGTGCTGTGAACCCACCACTGCATACCTGTTCAGTGAACCCACCACTGCATACCTGTGCTGTGAACCCACCACTGCATACCTGTTCAGTGAACCTGCCACTGCATACCTGTTCTGTTCAGTGGACCCGCCACTGTATACCTGTTCATTGAACCCACCCCTGCATACCTGTGCTGTGAACCCACCACTGCATACCTGTTCTGTGAACCCACCACTGCATACCCGTGCTGTGAACCCACCACTGCATACCTGTTCAGTGAACCTGCCACTGCATACCTGTTCTGTTCAGTGGACCTGCCACTGTATACCTGTTCATTGAACCCACCACTGCATACCTGTGCTGTGAACCCACCACTGCATACCTGTTCTATGAACCCACCACTGCTTACCTGTGCTGTGAACCCACCACTGCATACCTGTTCAGTGAACCTGCCACTGCATACCTGTTCTGTTCAGTGGACCCGCCACTGTATACCTGTTCATTGAACCCACCACTGCATACCTGTGCTATGAACCCACCACTGCATACCTGTTCAGTGAACCCACCACTGCATACCTGTGCTGTGAACCCACCACTGCATACCTGTTCAGTGAACCTGCCACTGCATACCTGTTCTGTTCAGTGGACCCGCCACTGTATACCTGTTCATTGAACCCACAACTGCATACCTGTGCTGTGAACCCACCACTGCATACCAGTTCTGTGAACCCGCCACTGCATACCTGTTCTGTTCAGTGGACCCGCCACTGCATACCTGTTCAGTGAACCTGCCACTGCATACCTGTTCTGTTCAGTGGACCCGCCACTGTATACCTGTTCAGTGAACCCACCACTGCATACCTGTGCTGTGAACCCACCACTGCATACCTGTTCTGTGAACCCACCACTGCATACCTGTTGTGTTCAGTGAACCCGCCACAGCATACCTGTTCTGTTCAGTGGACCCGCCACTGTATACCTGTTTAGTGACCCCGCCACTGCATACCTGTTGTGTTCAGTGAACCCGCCACTGCATACCTGTTGTGTTCAGTGAACCTGCCACTGCATACCTGTTCTGTGAACCCGCCACTGTATACCTGTTCTGTTTAGTGAACCCGCCACTGCATACCTGTTCTGTTCAGTGGACCCGCCACTGTATACCTGTTCAGTGAACCCGCCACTGCATACCTGTTCTGTTCAGTGGACCCACCACTGTATACCTGTTCAGTGAACCCGCCACTGCATACCTGTTGTGTTCAGTGAACCTGCCACTGCATACCTGGTCTGTGAACCCGCCACTATATACCTGTTCTGTTTAGTGAACACGCCACTGTATACCTGTTCAGTGAACCCGCCACTGCATACCTGTTGTGTTCAGTGAACCTGCCACTGCATACCTGTTCTGTGAACCCGCCACTGTATACCTGTTCTGTTTAGTGAACCCGCCACTGCATACCTGTTCTGTTCAGTGGACCCGCCACTGTATACCTGTTCAGTGAACCCGCCACTGCATACCTGTTCTGTTCAGTGGACCCGCCACTGTATACCTGTTCAGTGAACCCGCCACTGTATACCTGTTCTGTTTAGTGAACCCGCCACTGTATACCTGTTCAGTGAACCCGCCACTGTATACCTGTTCTGTTTAGTGAACCCGCCACTGCATACCTGTTCTGTTCAGTGGACCCGCCACTGCATACCTGTTCTGTTCAGTGGACCCGCCACTGTATACCTGTTCAGTGAACCCGCCACTGCATACCTGTTCTGTTCAGTGGACCCGCCACTGTATACCTGTTCAGTGAACCCGCCACTGCATACCTGTTGTGTTCAGTGAACCTGCCACTGCATACCTGTTCTGTGAACCCGCCACTGTATACCTGTTCTGTTTAGTGAACCCGCCACTGTATACCTGTTCTGTTTAGTGAACCCGCCACTGCATACCTGTTCTGTTCAGTGGACCCGCCACTGTATACCTGTTCAGTGAACCCGCCACTGCATACCTGTTCTGTTCAGTGGACCCGCCACTGTATACCTGTTCAGTGAACCCGCCACTGCATACCTGTTGTGTTCAGTGAACCTGCCACTGCATACCTGTTCTGTGAACCCGCCACTGTATACCTGTTCTGTTTAGTTAACCCGCCACTGTATACCTGTTCTGTTTAGTGAACCCGCCACTGCATACCTGTTCTGTTCAGTGGACCCGCCACTGTATACCTGTTCAGTGAACCCGTCACTGCATACCTGTTGTGTTCAGTGAACCTGCCACTGCATACCTGTTCTGTGAACCCGCCACTGTATACCTGTTCTGTTTAGTGAACCCGCCACTGTATACCTGTTCTGTTTAGTGAACCCGCCACTGCATACCTGTTCTGTTCAGTGGACCCGCCACTGTATACCTGTTCAGTGAACCCGCCACTGCTTACCTGTTCTGTTCAGTGGACCCGCCACTGTATACCTGTTTAGTGCACCCGCCACTGCATACCTGTTGTGTTCAGTGAACCTGCCACTGCATACCTGTTCTGTGAACCCGCCACTGTATACCTGTTCTGTTCAGTGAACCCACCGCATCAGTGCGCATACCTGTGCAGTTAAGTGAACCCACCTACCTACGTGAGTGCACGCAGTGTGAGATACCACTCCGTGCATACCCGATATGGACAAAACAGGTAGAGGAAGAGGTAGTGCCAGAGCCAGAGGAAGGCCACCCGGCAGGTCTTGTAAATGTAATTTCGTGTGGACCTGGCCCACAGTACAGTGCTCGGAAGAAGGCACGTCCCATCACCTCCCAAGATTGTCAGGACGTGGTTGAGTATTTAGCGACACAGAACACCTCATCTTGCTCAGCCACCAGCGCTACTACTAGCACCACTTCCGCTGCATTTGACACTTCGCAAGAATTATTTAGTGGTGAAATCACTAATGCACAGCCATTGTTGTTACAGCCAGATGAATTTTCACCAGCTCATATATTTGAGTTACCCGGCAACACTATGGATGTAACGTGTAAGGAGGATGAAGGACCTACTGATGGTGCAAGTTTGGATTTGTCTGAGGCAAGCGAAGCTGGGCAGGATGACTACGATGATGACGGTAATAGGGATCCTCTGTATGTTCCTAATAGAGGAGATGAAGAGGGGGACAGTTCAGAGGGGGAGTCAGAGAGTAGTAGGAGGAGAGAAGTTGCTGAAAGAAGCTGGGGCAGCTCTTCGTCAGAAACAGCTGGTGGCAGAGTCCGGCACCATGTATCGCCACCTATATACAGCCAGCCAACTTGCCCTTCAGCATCAGCTGCTGAGGTCCCCATAGTGCCCACATCCCAGGGTGGCTCAGCGGTGTGGAAATTTTTTAATGTGTGTGCCTCAGATCGGACCAAAGCCATCTGTTCGCTCTGCCAACAAAAATTGAGCCGTGGAAAGGCCAACACTCACGTAGGGACAAGTGCCTTACGAAGGCACCTGGAGAAAAGGCACAAACAGCAATGGGATGGCCACCTGAGCAAAAGCAGCAGCAGCACACAAAAGCAAAGCCACCCTCCTTCTCCTCTTCCTCCTCCATCAGGTGCATTATCTGCTTCTGCCGCTTTCTCCCTTCCACCTTCACAGGCACCCTCCTCCACTCCGCCTCTGCCCTTGAGCGGTTCCTGCTCCTCTGCCCACAGCAGCAGTCAGGTGTCCGTGAAGGAAATGTTTGAGCGGAAGAAGACAATTTCGGCCAGTCACCACCTTGCCCGGCGTCTGGCAGCTGGCGTGGCGGAACTGTTAGCTCGGCAGCTGTTACCATACCGGCTGGTGGACTCTGAGGCCTTCCGGAAATTTGTGGCCATCGGAACACCGCAGTGGAAGATGCCAGGCCGCACTTATTTTTCGAGAAAGGCCATACCCCAACTGCACCGTGAAGTTGAGAGGCAAGTGGTGTCATCTCTTGCGAAGAGCGTTGGGTCAAGGGTACACCTGACCACGGATGCCTGGTCTGCCAAGCACGGGCAGGGCCGCTACATTACGTACACAGCCCATTGGGTGAACCTGGTGGTGAACGATGGCAAGCAGGGCGCAGCGGACCAAATTGTGACACCTCCACGGCTTGCAGGCAGGCCTCCTGCCACCTCCTCTCCTCCTGCTACATGCTCTTTGCTGTCCTCCTCCTCCTTGGCTGAGTGGAAGTTCTCCTCTCCAGCTACACAGCCCCAGCTCCGCAGGGCCTATGCTGCATGCCAGGTAAGACGGTGTCACGCCATCTTAGACATGTCTTGTCTCAAAGCGGAGAGTCACACTGGAGCAGCTCTCCTGGCTGCTCTTAAGAAACAGGTGGATGAGTGGCTGACCCCGCACCACCTGGAGATCGGCAACGTGGTGTGCGACAACGGCAGCAATCTGCTTGCCGCTTTGCATATGGGGAAGCTGACACACATACCCTGCATGGCACATGTCATGAATCTAGTGGTTCAAAGATTTGTGGCAAAGTACCCTGGCTTAGCGAATGTCCTGAAGCAGGCCAGGAAGTTCTGTGGGCATTTGAGGCGGTCTTACACAGCCATGGCACGCTTTGCAGAAATTCAGCGCAAAAACAACATGCCGGTGAGACGCCTCATTTGCGATAGCCCGACTCGCTGGAACTCGACCCTGCTCATGTTCTCCCGCCTGCTAGAACAGAAGAAAGCCGTGACCCACTACCTCTACAACTACAGTAGAATGAAACAGTCTGGGAAGATGGGGATGTTCTGGCCCGACAACTGGACACTGATGAAAAATGCATGCAGGCTCATGCGGCCGTTTGAGGAGGTGACCAACCTGGTGAGCCGCAGTGAGGGCACCATCAGCGACTTAATTCCCTACGCTTACTTCTTGGAGCGTGCTGTGCATAGAGTGGCGGATGAAGCTGTGAATGAGCGTGACCAGGAACCGTTACGGCAGGAACAGGCATGGGACCAATTTTCATCAGACCCAGCTGTTTCCTCAACACCTGCGGCAGCACAGAGGGGGGAGGAGGAGGAAGAAGAGAAGTCGTGTGCAGAAGACGAGTCAGACTCAGAGGATGATGAGCAAGGTGTTTCTTTGGGGGAGGAGGAGGAGGAGGAGGAGGGGACAGCGGCAGGAGAACAACCTCAGCAGGCATCGCAAGGGGCTTGTGCTGCTCAACCTTCCCGTGGTATTGTTCGCGGCTGGGGGGAGGAGGTTGACTTACCTGACGTCACTGAGGAAGAGCAAGAGGAGATGGAGGGTACTGGATCCGACTTTGTGCAGATGTCGTCTTTTATGCTGTCCTGCCTGTTGAGGGACCCCCGTATAAAAAACCTCAAGGGGAATGACCTGTACTGGGTGGCCACACTACTAGACACTCGGTACAGGCACAAAGTGGCGGACCTGTACCAACTCACCGGAAGGTGGAAAGGATGCAGCACATGCAGAACCAGCTGTCAACTATGCTTTACAATGCCTTTAAGGGTGATGTGACGGCACAACGCCAGCAAGGTACCACTGCCACTAATCCTCCTCCCGTGTCCACGCAGTCAAAGACAGGACGCTCCAGCGATCTCATGGTGATGTCGGACATGCGGACGTTCTTTAGTCCAACGCCTTGCCGTAGCCCTTCCGGATCCACCCTCCACCAACGCCTGGAACGGCAGGTAGCCGACTACCTGGCCTTAAGTGTGGATGTAGACACTGCTGTGAACAGCGATGAGGAACCCTTGAACTACTGGGTGCGCAGGCTTGACCTGTGGCCAGAGCTGTCCCAATTTGCCATCCAACTTCTCTCCTGCCCTGCCGCAAGCGTCCTGTCAGAAAGGACCTTCAGCGCAGCTGGAGGCATTGTCACAGAGAAGAGAAGTCGCCTAAGTCACAAAAGTGTTAAGTACCTCACCTTTATCAAAATTAATGAGGCATGGATCCCGGAGGGCTGCTGCCCGCCCCAAGACTAAGTCAGTCCCCGCACACACAGCATCTCTGCCTGCACGCTGTGTGACTGTCTGCCTGGCCTGCCCCAAGAAGACTAAGTCGCTCCCAGTCCCTCCACACAGCATGTCTGCCTGCAGGCTGCTTGACTACCTTCTCCGCCACCACCAACAGGGTCCGGGACTCCAGGCGGATTGCTGAATTTTTTAGGCCGCTGCTAGCAGCGGCCGCTGTAATAATTTTTCTGGTGCGTGTACATGACTGCCTAATTTTTCTGGCTGCACTGCGGGCAGCTGCAACAACAAAAGAAAAGGCATGTACATGCGCCCATTCCCCTTCGTGATCATTACCTTGCCGTGGTGAAGGGGCTTGCGTATCACAATGAAGCAATGACCGGCGCCTAGATGAGTGTCTCGGGGGGCACACCCACGATAATAAGGTCGTTGCCTCATTGTGGTCAGACCAAATTTGATCAGCTGGACAGTCACTGTTCTGTCATTCAGCTACATCAGCCAGGCGACCATATGGGCTGTAAAGCCACCAAAACCTGCACTCTCGCCATGGTGCGCACCAGTCCAGCACGGCCGTCACTACACAAACAGCTGTTTGCGGTGCGTTACACGGTGAGTTTGGTGTGTCAGTGTGAAGCAGTACCTTAATTACACTACCTGATTGATGTATACACATGCAAGATGTTTGAAAGCACTTTAGGCCTGTCATTTAGCATTCAATGTGACTTCTGCCCTTAAAACGCTGCTTTGCGTCAAATCCAGATTTTTCCCCGGGACTTTTGGCATGTATCCCACTCCGCCATGCCCCCCTCCAGGTGTTAGACCCCTTGAAACATCTTTTCCATCACTTTTGTGGCCAGCATAATTATTTTTTTTTTCAAAGTTCGCATCCCCATTGAAGTCTATTGCGGTTCGCGAACTTTAACGCGAACCGAACCTTCCGCGGAAGTTCGCGAACCAGGTTCGCGAACCTAAAATCGGAGGTTCGGCCCAACTCTAGTGTGTAGTAGTCCCCAGTATATGTAGCCAGGGAGTATATGTGCCCAGTATACATAGGCAGGGGTATATGTCCTCAGTATATATAGCCAGGGGGATATGTACCCAGTATATGTAGCCAGGGAGATATGTGCACAGTATATGTAGTCAGGGGTATATGTGCCCAGTATATGTAGCCAGGGAGATATGTGCCCAGTATATGTAGTTAGGGGTATATGTGCCCAGTATATGTAGTCAGTGGTATATGTGCCCAGTATATGTAGTCAGGGGTATATGTGCCCAGTATATGTAGGCAGGGGTATATGTGCCCAGTATATGTAGCCAGGGGAATATGTGCCCAGTATATGTAGCCAGGGGGATATGTGCCCAGTATATGTAGTCAGGGGTATATGTGCCCAGTATATATAGCCAGGGGGATATGTGGCCAGTATATATAGTCAGGGGTATATGTGCCCTGTATATATAGCCAGGGGGATATGTGCCCAGTATATGTAGTCAGTGGTATACGTGCCCAGTATATGTAGTAGTCAGGGATATATGTGCCCAGTATATGTATTCAGGGGTATATGTCCCCAGTATATGTAGGCAGGGGTATATATGCCCAGTATATGTAGGTAGGGGTATATGTCCCCAGTATATGTAGGCAGGGGTATATGTGCCCAGTATATATAGTCAGGGGGATAAGTGCCCAGTATATGTAGCCAGGGGTATATGTACCCAGTATATGTAGTCAGGGGTATATGTGCCCAGTATATGTAGGCAGGGGTATATGTGTCCAGTATATGTAGTAGTCAGGGATATATGTGCCCAGTATATGTATTCAGGGGTATATGTCCCCAGTATATGTAGGCAGGGGTATATGTGCCCAGTATATATAGTCAGGGGGATAAGTGCCCAGTATATGTAGCCAGGGGTATATGTACCCAGTATATGTAGTCAGGGGTATATGTGCCCAGTATATGTAGGCAGGGGTATATGTGCCTAGTATATGTAGTCAGGGGTATATGTGCCCAGTATATGTAGCCAGGGGTATATGTGCTCAGTATATGTAGCCAGGGGGATACATGCCCAGTATACAGTGGGTTGCAAAAGTATTCGGCCCCCTTGAAGTTTTCCACAGTTTTCCAGCAGGAGAGGAGCAGTGCAGAGAAGGAGAGCTGTGGGGACAGTGGGGCAGGGCGGACGCCCTCCCCCTTCCTTCACCTAGGGGCTCTCCTTCCTGGCTCTCCCCTCCGGTATTTTTAAAGTTCGGCGTCTAAAGTGGGCGGAGACTTACCGCCGTGCTTCCAGCCGCAACTCGCAGGGGACGCTCTGCTCTGTATGCAGCTAGTCTGGTCTACTCAAGACCAGACTAGCTCTAGCCGCGCACAGAGCAGAGCGTCAGAGCGTCCCCTGCGAGTTGCGGCTGGAAGCACGGCGGTAAGTCTCTGCCCACTTTAGCCGCCGAACTTTAAAAATAATGGAGGGGAGAGCCAGGAAGGAGAGCCCCTAGGTGAGGGAAGGGGGAAGGGGGGGGGAACATCCGCCCTTCCCCACTGTCCCCACAGCTCTCCTTCTCTGCGCTGCTCCCCTCCACACAAGCCAGGGTGGACGGCGTCCACGCTGAGGAAAAAGTAAGTGGATGCCGTCCACCCGCGTTCACGCAGGGCTCGACCCCTGACCACATGGTGTATCACACTAGTACCAAGAGGAGAGAGGCAGTCACTTATTTGCCTAAAAATTAACTCTTTCAGGGAGCAGAAGAGAAAAACAAGAAAAACAGCCTGGTTATTAATATGTTTTTGCACTACACATACACATGTTTATGTCATCATGTCACATGTGGCCTCGGATACTCTTTAAGTGGAACCACGTGAAAGTTTAAGCCAGTCGTTTTTCTTGGACACACACTATTTATTTATTTTCTTAATTGAATTATTAATATATTACCAAACCAATCTAATTAAGAAAGTCCTAAATTAATAAATAGCTTTAATTGTCAGGTGATAAAATCTTGATTGATTGAAAGACATGGCATAGCGATATAAAGGACGTATAAACAGCTAATGTTTCTATACGGTGTTTAATAGTATTGCCCAGGGACACATCAGAGTTTGGCAGCTCCAGCTATCCTCAGGAGAGATGAAAAGCTAGTATAAAACTCAACCTGCAGTGCACATTGCAGCTTTCAGATGCCCCATATGTGAAACGGGACCTCCAATACGGCTTCAGCAAGAGAGAAAAATAACTGAAAAATATGAAGAGCTTCTGGTAACATTGTAGATTTTTGTAAAGGTAAAACTTGCCATGACTGGATACGGTTCTGTTAATGTGATTCATGAGGAAGATCTGTATTGTTGGTGATATTATTATCATCATCAACAGCCCTGTTATCAGGTAGATTTATAGCAGTAGGATTAGCCATACTATGCCAGGGCAAAAAAAAACACATATACAAGTAGATAAATACTTGATCTACTTGCATAACACATGTATTGTACTGTCCACATTTTGATTTCAGTTAATTGTATATAGTAAATGAAGAGAATTTTGTTCCTGGTGGGAACCATGTCTTTTGCCCACGGTTTGAGGCTAAATCCTGATGTCATTTCTGCCCTTAACTTTTTTTATTTTCTCCTCCAATCACTAAGTCACCTCAGCCTTGCTTGTAAACACAAGTGAGCAGAGGATCATGTTTCAGATAGGCAGTTAGACAGGGAAATTTATGGAAGAGGAGGAATATATTATAGATAAAAAGAACCCCCAGCATGCAACTGTTTGGCACTGACTATTAAAGGGCCAGTGCTCCTAAGGTATGTGATAACTCCAAACCAAGTTTTGAATGCAGGATTTGCATCTTTACAACTTAATACACTCAGACCAGTTGCTGTTGAAATTTGATTTTTATGGTGACAATCCCGCTTTAAAGGTAACTTAAGGTGAGAGTGATAAGGGGACTGACATATGTATTTCCCTTTAAGCAATGCACATTGCCTGGCTGTGCTGCTGATCCTTTGCCTCTAACATGTTTAGCCATAGACCCTGAACAAGCATGCAGATGCAGGTCAGATGTTTCTGACAAGATTAGCTGCATGCTTGTTTCAGGTGTGTGACTAAGACACTACTGAACAGAAAGATCAGCAGGACTGCCAGGCAACTAGTATTGTTTAAAAGTAAATAAATATGGCACCCTGCATATACCTCTCACCTAGGGTTCCTTTTAAAGTACTAGACTAAGAACTAAATACCAGTTGCCTGGCAGCCCTGCTGATCTATTTGGCTGCAGTAGTGTCAGAACCAGACCAGAAACAAGCATGCAGCTAATCTGGTCAGATCTGACAATAATGCCAGAAACACCTGATCTGCTGCATGCTTGTTCACATGCTATGGCTGAAAGTATTAGAGGCAGAGGATCAGCAGGACTGCCAGACAACTGGTATTGTTTAAAGGATACCCGAACTGAAATGTGACATAATGAGATAGACATGTGTATGTACAGTGCCTAGCACACAAATAACTATGCGGTTTGCTTTTTTTTTCTTTCTCTGCCTGAAAGAGTTAAATATAAGGTATGCAAGTGGCTGACTGAGTCCTGACTCAGACAGGAAGTGAGTACAGTGTGACCCTCACTGATTAGAAATTCCAACTATAAAACACTTTCCTAGCAGAAAATGGCTTCTGAGAGCAAGAAAGAGGTAAAAAAGAGGAATTTCTTATCAGTGAGGGTCACACTGTAGTCACTTCCTGTCTGAGTCAGGACTGAGTCAGCCACTTACATACCTGATATTTAACTCTTTCAGGCAGAGAAAGAAAAAAAGGAACACAGCATAGTTATTTGTGTGCTAGGCACTGTACATACACATTTCTATCTCATTATGTCAAATGTCAGCTCGGGTATCCTTTAAAAGGAAATAAATATGGCAGCCTGCACATCCCTCTCAATACTGTTGTCCTTTGAGATAAAAGATGCCAAGATTAAAGGAAAACTCAGAGATAAATTACATAAAAAGGTCCACCATACTATATTAGTTTTGCAGTTTAAATCAGTAGGATTAGCCATACTATGCCAGTGGAAAAAAAACCATACATAAGTAGATAAATACTTGATCTACTTACATAACACATATATTGTACTGTCCATGTTCTGATTTCAGTGAATTTTATATAGTAAATTATCTGGTTCCTGATGGGAACCATGTCTTTTACCCAAAGTTTGAGGCTAAATCCTGGTGTCATTTCTGCCATTAACTTTTTTTTTCCTTTTCTCCTCCAATTGCTGAGTCACCTCAGCCTTGCTTGTAAACACAAGTGAGCAGAGGATCCTGTTTCAGATAAGCAGCTAGGCAGGGAAATAAATGGAAGAGGAGGAATATATTATAGATAAAAAGAACCCCCAGCATTCAACTGTTTGGCACTGACTATTAAAGAGCCAGTGCTCCTAAAGTATGTGATAACTACAAACCATAACAGCAGAAAAAGTTTTGAAAGTTTTGAATGCAGGATTAGCATCTTTATCATTAAATACACTCTGACCAGTTGCTGCTGAAATTTGATTTTTATGGTGACCATACCGCTTTAAGGTAGATGTATCTTCTGTTATAAAACTGCTCTGAAATTAGATGGGTGCCTCACAAATCTTTTTTGGATTTTAATTATTAGTTCATTTTAATTATAGTTATTTCATTATTATTATTTTTATCCATGTTCTAATCTTACAGCATTTTCTGCTGTGCTTTACAGAACTCGTAGTGTTTTTTTTGTTTTGTTTTTTTCACTAACTGTTGTCCCTCAGAGGGGCTCATAATGCGTACATATAATAAAAGCGCCTGGAAAAAAGAGTGTCACTTATTGCCGCTAGTAGAATATGTTGCGTAATATGCATAATATGTTGGGGCTTTATAAATACAATAAATGATAATAATAATAATAATTGGTAAAATTACAGATATTGTACAACTTCATTCCCGCAGTAAAATATTGGTAATCTTTACCCAAATTTTACTATGACCTAACCAGCTGTGGGCCCCCTGCAGTCACAGTCACTGCTCCCCTGTAGTTACGCCCCGGCAACCAGATGTGCATATTTTATAGGATCTGTAAGCACACTTATAACTACTGTATTTTTGGACTATTAGACTCACTTTCTCCCCCCCAAAAGTGGGGAAAAAGTCACTGCCTCTTATACTCCAAATGACGGGAATTCCTGACTTGTGAGCACCTGCCAATATGAACCTCTAACCATGCAGAGAAGGACACAGGGGGTCAAACAGAGAATGCAGGGGGACATCAAGGGGTATAGAGGAGGACACAAAGAGGACAGAGGTGAACACATGGGGGACACATGGGTGACAGAGAAGGATACAGGGAGACACAAGAGGTGCAAGAGGGCATAATCCACAAGATGTTCCTTCACCATGGATGCACCAGGTTTAGTATATATATTTCCCCCCTGGTTTTTGTCCTTTAAATCTAGGTGTGCCTTATGGTCAGGAGCATCTTATAATCCGAAAAATACGGCAGCTACAAACTGCACTGTAATGGCCCATACTCACGAGGGACTTTTGTCGCTTCAACACGCGGCGCGCGCGTGTTGCGGCGACAAGTCGCCCGTGAGTATGGGCCGTTGCACGCGCGCGCACCACGAACTGTCGCCCGTCGCTCATGTCGCCATGCGATTGAAAGTTTCAATCGCATGGCGACAGTCGCCGCCGCACCTCCGCCGCAACTGTCGCTAGTCCGTGTGAGTACGCGGACTAGCGACAGCAACCTCCATTAAAGTATATGGAGCTTCCGGCGGAGGGAGGAGGAACGTCGGCGACAGCTTCCGCCTCGCCGCTGGTCCCTCTTCCGCGTGTGTACGCGGAGGGACCTGGCAAGGAGCTGTCGCCGGCCTGTCGCCCACACGCTCACGTGTGCTGGCGACAGGCAACATTTGCAGCCCGTGAGTACGGGCCATAACAGCATGAGGTGTACTAATCAACAATCTACCACTGCCAGTATTATCAGAAGGACTGAGCTGTGCATGTGGTTGCCTCTGCAGGTATGACCAAAAAACCACATTTGAATTTATAGTTGAAAAATGGCTTATCATTTGTACTGTAGATCTGATACAAGGGGTTTGCTTTTCATCAACAAGAGTGAAATATCACCGCAACACACTGTTTTTTTTTTGTTTTGTTTTTTGTATGCAGCGCTTCACAGACAACTACATTATAAACAGTTTACATTGCTGACTGCCCCTCAGTGGTGCTCATAATGGAATTATTATTACTTTAGGACTGGGAACAGAAGAATCTAGAGTAGGGATGATCAGTGAGATGCAAATATGTCTTAGTTTACGCAAATGTATGTACATTTTTATGTAAATATATGCAGATTGAAAATTGACCAGTCTAGTTAATCCTGGGTGGGACTTGAATGGTCTATTTTCAAGCTGCATATATTTCCATAAATATTTACATACATTTGCATAAACTCAGAAGTATTTGCATATCATCATTAATCATCCCATATCTAAAGCATACCTGGCGGGCAATATACATGCCGTGTTTGGGATGGACTGAGAAGTGGAGAAATGTGCTTACTTGATGAGCTATACCTTTCCTGATTCTCTCCCAGCAATCCTTGAGGACTGGATTTCGATATCCCTAATTTAGAGGATACCCATGCAAATTCTCAAAGAACATACAGACTCCATGCAGCGTGCCCTGGCAAGGATTCAAACATTCAAACAGGAAAATCTAATGCTGCTAGGTGAAAGTGCTAATCAGCGGCATAGCTAAGGAGCTGTGGGCCCCAATGCAAGTTTTACATTGGGGCCCCCTAAGTACTCTATACATAACAATTGATACGGTGCACCAAAACCTACCAATGGCAACTACAGTGTCAGAGACTCAGAGGTGCAAAAAGGGGTTGGGGGGCAGCTTGTTAATGATCACTACAATTCAAAGTATCTATAGAAGTGATTATTATGAGCACAGGACCAATAGAATGCTAATACTGCAGCTGAGGGAGGGCCCTTGGGCCCCTCTAGCCCAAGGGCCCCCAATGCGGTTTCAACCTCTGCACCCACATTTGCTACGCCCCTGGAGCTAATCACTTGACCACTGTACACTCCATGGTGACTAAGTTATGTTTCATTAATTTTATTTATTCCATTTGATAACTTATTCTGTCTATATTATCTATTGATCTTGTCATTTGCTATAAATAGGAATGGCCAAGCAATTTAGAATGTAAGGCTGCATCATTGAATACAAGCTATCCTGGACAAGAGGCACCAAGACAAGTTCAAGCCACCACCATGCTTCACAGAGACAGCTTCAAGCCACGACCATGCTTCACAGATGGGATAATATTCTTACGTTTTAAAAAATGCTAATTTTCACTTAAGTCAGAAAGGTCTACTTTTGTTTCATCAATTCACAGAACGGCCTTCCAATACAAGATAGGAATATGATGTTCTTGTTGCTTGTAATGGATTTCTGCTTGCAACCCTCTCATGGGCACTATTGCTGTTCAATGACTGAATCTATTTTATGTCAAAATCTAAACTTCAGCTCTAGTAGGGACCATAGCATAGATTGCCTGACAGTCCAGGATGAGTTACAAATGTGTCTGGGACATGTGTATCAAGGGCATGTGGCTGCTACATAAACTGTGATGTCGGTGAAACTGAATATTTCAATAACATTTTACAGCCTGCAGATTCCTGCTGTAAACCAAAGCAACGTTACAGGATTTATTCTACGCAGATTCTCAATAGACCCTTTATTAAAACTTGAGCTGTTTCATACTTTCCTGGTAGCCATTTTTAGGTCAATCTCTACAGATTTTGGCTGTGAAAAATATTCACCTATACATTGTATTGTCTATATATCTTTAAAGTGGACCTGAACTCGTGCACAGGACAGAAGGAAAATATAGAGAAATGCACCCTGTATGTATTTAGAGAGTTAACTTTAGCCAGTCTAATGCCCCCTCATTTGTGTCTAATCACAAGTTGTATTTTGATCTCTCCCCTGTGTCACCTGACTGCCAAGGCAGATAAGCTCATTTGAAAGCACATGCTGTTAACAATATGTCGGCTTCCATGAATCAGGAAGTAGAAACAGTGCAGATTTATTACAGGATATGTGTTAGCTGTAACAAAGAAATGTTTTTTATTTTTTAAAGGTTATTCTGCGGTTGCATATCTTCTAGAGCAGAGAGGAAGTTCAGAGTTCAGGTCTGCTTTAAGGGCTTTGAAATCATGGAAAATGTCAATATTGCCGTTACATTATTTCAATACTCAACAGCCAAAGATCCAATTTCCATCATGGATACTTGATTTCAAAGCTGAAGACATTATTATGTTATTATTATTATAATTTTGGTGGATAAGGATGTATGCTGGAAACCAAAGCACTGTAACTGAATTCATTCTTCTCGGACTCTCAGAAGATCCTCTAGTACAAATCGTGCTCTTCCATATGTTCCTGGTAGCCTATATAACCACCCTGGCTGGGAATCTCCTCCTCATACTTGCAGTGAGGACAGATAAGCGTTTACACAACTCCATGTACCTCTTCCTGGCCAATCTGTCCTTCTTGGACATTTGCTACACTTCAGTAATTGTTCCTAAAATGTTGGTGGACCTTCTTTATCTAAAGAAAAGTATTAGTTACATTGGTTGCGCCTTTCAGGTCTTTTTTTATCTGTTTCTGGGGGAGACTGAGTGCATCCTTCTGGCTTTGATGGCCTATGATCGTTATGTCGCTATCTGCCACCCTCTACGTTATAATATGATGATGAACACAACAGTCTGTTTGTGGATGATCAGCACATCGTGGTGGACAGCTTGCATGATATCTTCTGTAGATATATATTTTGTGCTCAGCTTAACATACTGTGGTCCAAACACCATCAATCATTTCTTCTGCGAGGTCCCATTGCTCATGCAGCTCTCTTGCAGTGACACCTCCTCAGTTAATATCCTTAAACTGATGGGAAGTGCCATCCTGCTCTTCATCCCTTTCTTGCTAATACTTATTTCCTATTTTAGAATTATGGTAGCTATTGCAAGAATCCCCACAGGGAAATACAAATCATTCTCCGCATGTAGCTCCCACCTAGTGGCGGTGATTATTTTATATGGGACGGCCATGTTTATGTACGTAAGGCCAGAACATTTTGCCAAGGAAGGCACGGACAAATTGGTGGCAGTATTCTACACAGTGATCACCCCGATGATAAACCCCCTGATCTACAGCCTGAGAAATAAAGATGTACACAGAGCCATGAAACGTTTGGAGATTTTACCACTCACAAAAAAGACAATGGGATTGTGTTACTGCCAATTTAAAGTAATGAGCGTGAAAAAGTCACAGCAAAAATAAAATCTTGCTTTTTTGGGTAGTGTGTTTTGACTTGATTGAATGTTGTTGATCATCGATTCCAGATTGTATGCAGTGTGTAGGGCCAGCCAGGGCTGGGACAAGGACCTTCAGGACAGAGATGCTTCAGTGTACCTCCTGTCGCCCCTTAACACCTTGGGCTTGATTCACTAAGACAAATAGCATGCCTTATCACAGTTAGCACGCCTTATCAAAGTGAACACGTCTCAGAGTAGCATAGCGAGCACTACGAACCCGCAGGGGCTCTCAGGGCAGGGCAAATGGAGCTCTCTTCATTGCCAATTAGCAGGCATAAGTTTGCTATGCTTCTCTGATAAGTCGTGTTAACTTTGATAAGGTGTGCTAACTTTGATATGGCATGCTATTTGTCTTAGTGAATCAAGGCCCTTGACTGCTTTATTTAACCCCTTCTCACACATGCAGGCTGGTAGGTCAGGATGGCCGAGGCAACCTGTGTGTGTCTCCGCCATACTAGCAATACCAGCCCACCAGGTACATGATATGGAGGGCTTTTTTTTGAAGGGCGACAAAGCCTCCCCATTTCCTACAGAACTCTTGTCCATATCATGGACAAGGGGCTCTTCCCCACCTGCCATGCCCAGCAGGAGGTCGGGCTGGATGGGTCCTGGGGGGAGGGGTGGCTTATGTTGGTATTTGGGAGCCCTCTTTTATAAAGGAACTCCCAAATGTCCATCCCCTTTCAATTAGATAGGTATTGAAGGTCGAAGCAGGAAAAAAAGGTCGCAGGGGCACTTTCAGAAAAAATGGTGCCACCACAGGTGTCTATAATAAAAGCGGCATTTTACGGCATGCAGCAGAAACAAAACAAACATAGAATGGGCACAGAATTGCATTTTGCGGCATGCCAGGAAAATGTAAGTGCACAACGGGGGCCACTATCGGGTGCCCAATTAGCAGCATGAAGGAGGCACCCAATTAACAGCAAGAAGGTGAAATTTTGGCACCCAGAGGTGCGCAATAGAATCACGGGCACCGAGGGCTTGTGGAAAACCAAATTGCGGCATTGCATAGCAGGCGCTGAGCAATTTTTATTTTAAATTTGTTGATGACGGTGCAGAACTACGCAAATGCAATGGGTAACCCAAGAATCCAAGTGATGTATTTCCTGTCCAGAAAGGTGCACATCTCTGGGTGAGGGGCGGTGAAGGGCGTGCAGGGGGCATGCGAGGAGCATGTGAGGGGCGGCACTATGCATATGACCCTGTCGGTTTTGGTATTGCAGTGCGACGTAATGGGGGTGGCGCATCACAATACAATGCTTTGGCCAGGTATAAAACCAGCCTGGATCTGGACCAGGCAGAATCAGCAGGAAATAGATCTGATTGGACGATTTCAACTGGTATGCAGTTAAAATTGTACTCACTGGCTATCTCTACTCCTTACAGGAAACCCAGCATGAATGACAAGGCTGGAAAACTGTCTAGTAGTATCATCCAAACTGAGGAGTTTAGAGTCCCTAGAGCAGTGATGGCTAATCGTGGCACTCCAGCTGTGACAAAACTAAAAATCCCATCATGCCTCTGCCCCCCTGAGCTATGCTTAGAACTGTTAGAGTATTGCAATGCCTCATGAGACTTGTAGTTCCACCACAGCTGGAGTGCCAAGGTTAGCCATCACTGCCCTAGAGTGTGACAGCCGTAGGTGTTTTTGATAACTCACCATGTTACATGTGACATGATGAGATAAACGTGTGTATGTACAGTACAAACATATTAATAACCAGGCTGTTTTATTTTATTTTTTTTCTATTTTGCTGCCTGTTAATTTTCAAAAATGCAAGTTACAACTTGTTTTGTAAACCTCACTGATAAGCAAATTGCAGCCATAAATGTTTTCCTGGCAGAATACAATTTCTGAGGGTGGGGAAGAGGAGGAGTCACATGTCACCTCGGATACACTTTAAAGTGTTCCCGTGCAACATGTGACATAATGAGATAAAAGTGTGTACAGTGCAAAAGAAATTAATAACCAGGCTGTTTTAGTTGTTTTATTTTGCTTCCAGAAAGAGTTAGTTTTTCAGGCAAGCAAGTTACAGCTTCTGTCTTGTTAGTGCGTTGTCAGGAAATTAGTAAACCTCACTGATAAGTAAATTACAGCCATAATTGTTTTCCTGGCAGAATACAACTTCAGAAGGCAGAGGAGAGATAGAAAAAGGCCAATAGTTCATGTATATTAACTCTGGCCCTCTTAATAGACTGCCACTGAGCAGAGACAATAACACATTCATACTATTTTGTAAATGCTTCAATATGAAAACAATGGGATATCTAAAAAAAAGTAATTTTTAGGAGTAGGAGGACAGATCCAGTTGTTTATCTCATCAGTTCACATTAATGGACAGGCAAGTAGACCAATTGGGTGGTACTAGTGTTTGATCTGTATGGCCAAACTGCCTGCAAATCATAAAGAAGTATGTTCAATCTATTGTGGCTCTGGTCCTTTGAGGACCAGCAATTTTTTTTCTTAATTTGTACTCAGTGATCACTGTGATTTGCTAACAGTGATCACAGGGTTATGAGCCAATCAAATTTGCTCCTGGCCGACACATGGAACTCAGATGTCATTGGGCAGCTGAGATCAGCAGCAATGGAACCGCAATAGGGACAGGAGCATGCAAAGACTGTCTTTTGAAATCTACGTACTGGCAGAGATATGAGGCTGCAAAAAGGATATAGATTTGAGCAGGCTGCACCCAGAATCGGCTAAGCAACACCTCTCAGGTGAACCTTAAAGGTAACCTTAAGTCAAACAAAAAAAATAAGTAGCCCCCTGCAGCTGTCCGGTGCCCTCGCCGTGTCCCTCCGATCCTCCTGTCCCCGCCGGCAGCCACTTCCGGTTTTGCCATCAGGAGCTGACAGGCTGGGAACGCGAGTGATTCTTTGCGTTCCCAGCTACAATAGCACCCCCGCAATAGCAGTATAGGGGGTGCTATTGTAGCTGGGAAAGCAGAGAATCACTCACGTTCCCAGCCTGACGGCCAGTGACGGCGAAACCGGAAGTAGCCGCCAGCGGGTCCAGGAGCATCAGAGCGACTCTACATGGGCATCGATCAGCTGCAGGGGGCTATTGGAAGCCCCAGGTGAGTAAAACTAATTTAGTTTTGTTTGACTTAAGGTTTCCTTTAATAAGACACAATACATTACACATGCTAATACACTAGACAGAGCATATCACTGACTGCCTTCCACAATATAATGAGCTAGCTCCAATTCACTTTTCTCACAAGTTTACTCCTAGGAGATCATTTTTCATCTTCTGTTTAAAATAATTTTTGCACTCTGCAATTGAAAAAGTACCAAAAAATTAGGTAAAAAAGTACTATCAAAATGACTCTATTGTCTTGCTTGCTTGGGGCTTAAAGCAAACCTGAAGTGAAAATAAACGTATAAGATAATGATTTTTATGTGTAGTACAGCTAAGAAATGGGACCTTAGTAGCACAGATATGAGTCTCATATTATTTACAGTACAGGGAGAGTTAAAAAAACTTAAATTGTTATATATGCAAAAGAGCTTCTCTGAGCTCCTTGACCCAACTTGGGTTGGCTACAGTGCTGTTTTCTGAAGTACTTATCTCATCCTGTCTCTCACTGTTTCTTGGCTGTTAAAGGTTTTACTGCAGGAAAGTTCAAATGGACATACGCTCTGTTATTTGTCTTAGTTCAAAATACAGAGTGTGTCTTTTCTTTGCTGCTAATGCTTTATTCATTACCACACTACACAGACAATTCATTATGTCATAAGGTTGTATTTTTTTTGGGGGGGGGGGGGTCCACTTCAGGTATGTTTTAAAGAGCATTTTATTTATAATAAGAAAATGTCACATAGGGAAAAACCTGAATTAAATCAGGCCCTTTGTGTGCTGGTGGGTGGGGCACATTCAACACCGTTTTGAATTGAAAGCACTCCCTAGCATACCATAATTGGCTACTAGAAATGCAATGAGATGCAAATGTTAACACCTTTTATGCAAATTTAATGTAAACTAGTTTGTTTTCAAACTAGCCCAATCAAAGGTACAGCCTTCCATTTTATGAATTAATATATATTTTCAAATCATTAGTGACTATAGACACTGGTATAAATGTACTGTTTTTGGGAACTATCTGCCAAAAGTTGTCAATTCACTCGGCTACATTCGTGTTGGCGTGGCCGTTTTCATCATAAAATTTTGGATAATTTTATGGTTTCAGGGCTTTATTAGTCACATCCTGAAATCCACATTGTATATGTTCTATGATGTCTATCTTTTTTCTTTTCTGTATGTGATTTTTTTTTTTTTTTTTTTTTTTTTGTGTGTGAATAAAAAAAAAAAAAAAATCATTAATGACCACCAGAACCTTAAGTTTCAGGATAATTGCCCAGATCTGAAAATCCTGAATATTTTTTTTTTAAATGGCCAGTAAATGAACTGAAGGTTGCTTCAAACACAAAAGCATCTAAAAAATATAATGCACAGAGATGTGCAACTGCAGATAATAACATCTACAAATGTAACAAAAATAGGTAATTAGTTCACAAGAGAAAATAAACATTAAGGGAATGAGGCAATTCAGGAGGGGCCAGATGTAAGGATAAAAGCCTCCTGCTACATATGAATTTTTGCATTCAGCATGTTCATTACCTAAGCAGCCTCATCTCCTTTAAAGTTCTAATTAAAAATAAAGAAATAAGAATACAGCTAATCATTGTAAGATAAGCTGTTAGAAACATTTATTCCACCTTGACCATGACTGCTGAAAGAAATCTAACTGAAGTCAACATAGCTCTGTTACACACAGCACTGTGAAATAGCCATATTGTTATTAAAGTTATTACGATGATCAGTGATTGCTACTATTTTTATTGTCAATATTATAGTTTGTAGTATCAGTATAACCTGTGTCAGGTAAGTTAAAAAATGTGACCTTATATCAGTATGCCAAGAAACCCAAACTGCCATCTGAACTGTAATATAATTATACATTATTCTTGGTTTTGGACCCCTGAAGAGAACTGGGCCAACTTATGACTCAGGAAGGAAAGGTCTGTTTGGTCCTGGTAAATGTGACTGTGTCTATCAACATGAGAACACAGGGCAAAACTGTTGGGAGGGTTTAAGTGAGAAAGGCACAACCGGAAGCAGGAAATTTGGGCTCATGAGGCAAGTGGACAAAAATGGTGCCACCTTTCACTCCCATAATAAATATTGTTTGATGGGCGCCGAACAAAAAAAAAAAAAGGTGCCCGGAGATTATTAACGTTTTCATCCTGTGTTTATGATGATTTAAGTTTACAAAATGCACCTGTGACGAATAACGTTTCCAAAGATACTAAACATATATATTGTATTTAACTAAAACCTTATTTAAAATTGTTATCCCTTACTGTTTGTAAAACTTTATTATTCACATAATAAAGCGATCAGTAAGTAAACTGTAATATATTTTTTTCCAGTCACTATTTGTAAAACATTATTATCCACACACTAAAGCGATCACTAAGGGGGGGGAGGGGGGTCTTAGGGTTAGGCACCACCATGGGGAATTTAGGGTTAGGCACCACTAGGGGGGATTAGGCTTAGGCACCACTAGGGAGGTCTTAGGGTTAGGCACCACCAGGGGAGATTTAGGGTTAGGCACCACCAGGGAGATTTTAGGGTTAGGCACCACCAAGTGGGTCTTAGGGTTAGGCACCACGAGGGAAGTCTTAGGGTTAGGCACCACCAGGGGGGTCTTATGGTTAGGTACCACCAAGTGGGTCTTAGGGTTAGCCACCACTAGGGAAGTCTTAGGGTTAGGCACCACCAGGGGGGGTCTTAGGGTTAGGTACCACCAGGGGGGTCTTAGGGTTAGGCACCACCAGGGCATATTTAGGGTTAGGCACCACCAGGCGGGGTCTTAGGGTTAGGCACAGCCAGGGAGGTCTTAGGGTTAGACACCACAAGGGGGGTGTTATAGTTAGGCACCACCAGGGGAGATTTAGGGTTAGGTATCACCAGGGGGGTCTTAGGGTTAGGCACCACCAGGGGAGATTTAGGGTTAGGCACCACCAGGGGGGTCTAAGGCCACATACACACATCAGACCATATTCTTTTGAAAATGAAAGATCACAGACCAATCTTACCACCCTTCATGTAGTATGAGAGCCATACTCTACACAGTCTATTCTATGGAGCTGAACTCCCCATCAGAAAAAAAAATCTTTGCAAGATGCTGCACACACAGATCTGTACAGACACAAAAGATCAGTATCTGCAAAAGATCTGTTCCTGCCAAGAATCCATTCCTGCAAATTGCAGTGATAATCTATGAGATCTGCAGATCATCATACACACATGATTTAACTGACATTCATCTGCAGATCAGATCCACCAGGATGGATTTTCAGATCTGCAGATGATTGCTTGATCTGCAGATGGATGTCAGTTAAATCATGTGTGTATGATGATCTGCAGATCTCATAGACTATCACTGCAATTTGCAGGAATGGATTTTTGGCAGGAACAGATTTTTTGCAGATACTGATCTTTTGTGTCTGTACAGCATCTGTGTGTGCAGCATCTTGCAAAGATTTTTTTCTGATGTGGAGTTCAGCTCCATAGAAAAGACTGTGTAGAGTATGGCTCTCATACTACATGAAGGGTGGTAAGATTGGTCTGTGATCTTTCATTTTCCAAAGACCATAGTCTGATGTGTGTATGAGCCTTAAGGGTTAGGGATAAGTAGAGGGAGAGTTCTGTGTGAGAGTAGGGTTAGGTTTAGTTGTAGTAAAATGTTAGTAATATTTACTAATGTTTTACAACAGTTATTACGAAAGTACTTATATTTTTTTAATTGTTATAAACAATATTTTCAGATTTCATTACATGAAGAAACGATAAACGAAGGTTATACACAATATTATATAATTATAACGATTATACATATATTATCGTTTTTTAACAAACGTAATTATAATTTTCACTTTTAAAACAGGGTAGATTATCGTTTTCACAATTTGCGATTTCATACACATTATGAAATGTTTTTTTTAATTTGTAAAACATTATTGTAAACAAAATTATACACAATATTTTTATAAACACCATTGCCGCTTATCGTTTACACGACGCACCCTTTTGTGCCCTGACGCCCTTTTTGCATATACGCAGCACAACCATCCAAAAAGACCCAACCATCCAAAAAGACCATGTTGCCTCTCTACAGTGTGGATAGTCCAGGAGACTATTGGAAAAAAAGTTCTAAATTACTGAATAATGTTTTGTAGACTCAAATACAAATCACTGAGTTGTATGAGAAGTGTTATGTAGTTATTTCAAAGTAGCAGTGGCAGTAAAGCATTGTTAGGAACCTTACCTGAGGGTTCCAGCGATGTGGCCGTCTCCACCTTCTGGGTGCTTTTACTTTCGGGTCCACACTGTCTCCGAGTGGAAGCAGAATTATGAAAATGACACTACCAATCTATGCAGCCTTTAAAATGGACAAATTAGATGCTTTTGCTTCAAGATTTGATTAGTTCATTTTACAATAGATTTTTTTTTAATTAGCATAATTCTGTAAGATAATAATACACATAATTATCAATCATCTAAAATGTATTCGCACCTCAATGACATCCCTACTGACTATTATGGAATTTGGCACAAGTAGATTTGGGCAAGACACAGTATAAACACAACACAAACATAGCTGGCACTGGCATATAGCCTTTAAAAAAAGATATCTGGCAGTCTAAGGGTTAAATATTTGGGACAGAAAATTGATACACATTTGAACATTGTATATGAAACAAAATAATGCTAAATCATATTTTTAGACATCTAAAATGAATAGTGGAAACCAAAGTGTTGTAGAAGAATTCATTCTTCTTGGACTCTCCGAAGATCCCCTGGTAGAAATCGTGTTGTTCTATCTATTTTTGGTAGTCTACCTGACCACTCTAGCCGGGAATCTTCTCCTCATAGTAGCTGTGGGGGCTGACAAACGTTTGCACACCTCCATGTACTTCTTCCTGGCCAATCTGTCTTTCTTGGACATCTGCTACACGTCAGCCGTTGTACCCGGGATGCTGGTGAACTTTCTTTCATGGAAGAAGAGCATTTCATTCATTGGCTGTGCCATTCAAGTTTATTGTTATCTTTTAGTCGCAGAAACTGAGTGCATCCTTCTGGCTTTGATGGCCTACGATCGTTATGTTGCTATCTGCCACCCTCTACGTTATAACATGATTATGAATACATCAGTATGTTTCTGGATGATTGGTATGTCGTGGTTGACTGGTTGTGTCGTAACATCTATTGATATTTACTCTGTATTCCGCTTAACATATTGCGGTCCCAACATAATCAACCACTTTTTTGTGAGGTTCCTTTACTACTGCAGCTCAGTTGCAGTGACAGTTCGGCAACCAACATGTTAAAACTGGCAGGAACCACCTTCTTTCTTTTCATCCCGTTGTTAATGATCATCATCTCGTACTTAAGGATCATAGCTTGTATCGTGAAACTGCACATGGGAAAGTATAATGCCTTTTCCACATGCGTCTCACACTTGATAGTAGTAATCATTTTCTATGGGGCGGGCATTTATATGTATGTCAGGCCAGAGAACTCAGTTAAAGAGGACACAGACAAAATGGTGGCAGTATTTTACTCAGTGGTAACTCCTATGCTCAACCCTGTGATCTACAGCTTGAGAAATAAAGATGTCCAGGGAGCCATGAAGAAGATAGGTATTTTTCCCCCTCGGCAGCATAATGGTCTTCCTATCCATTAAACATATTCTATAGACATCAAAGGACATAATTTTTCCAATTTGGGGTTGAGTGTGAAAACAAATCGATATACAGTATATATGGGGCAGCATGGTGGCATAGTGCTTAGCACTCTCGCCTTGCAGCGCTGGGTCCCCAATTCAAGTCCCAGCCAGGGCACTATCTGCGTGGAGTTTGTATGTTCACCCCGTGTGTCTACATGGGTTTGCTCTGGGCACTCACGTTTCCACCGACATCCAAAAAAACATACAGATAAGTTAATTGGCTTCCCCCTAAATTTGTTCAAGGCAAGACTCCCTAACACTGCAGAGTGGCCTCTTAAGCCTGTCCCAGTGGCTGCAGCTCTTGAGCACTTTGAGTCCACCAGGAGAAAAGCGATATACAAATGTTCAGATTATTATTATTAAATTGGCCCTAGACTACGATGCATACACTACAAAATACCTACATGGTAGGGATTAGATTGTGAGCCCCTCTGAGGAACAGTTAAGTGACAAGACTATATACTCTGTACAGCGCTGCGGAAGATGTCAGCGCTATATAAATACTAAATAATAATAAATAATAATAATCCAGCAAACCTGAATGAGATTCCTTAAAACTGTCTGCTATTAGCTGGCGGCGGTCACCAACTCTTTCTCTATATTAGAACCTAATGGTGCTCCTAAAAGGTAAGTACATTTCTAAATTTGCATTTGTAGACATATGTGGGATCCATTGTATGAGCCTTTAAAAAAAAATAATAAATTGAAGGTTTCCTGGAATGAGAATAACTTATAATTACATTCTGATTACTTAAAATCCTTAAAATGTGATAAAATGATCGCATCTGAGGAAATTATGGTATTGTTAAAGAAACACTGAAGTGGGAAAAAACATATGATATAATGATTTGTATGTGTAGTGCAGCTAACAAATAAAACATTAGGAGCAGAGACATAAGTCTAATATTGTTTCCAGTACAGGAAGAGTTAAGAAACTCCAGTTGTTATCTATACAAAAGAGTCATTGAGCTCCACGTCTTTCAAAGTTGCAGAGAGTTCTGTCTTCTGAAGCTTGTTATCTCAACTATGTCAGTTAATGTATATTATTTTTCTCTGCAGAGGACAGGCCAATAGTTAATTTGCTTACTCTGTAAAAGCATTTAGAATGCTGAGTAGTGTGTAAACTGCAAATATTAGAGAATGTTGCAATGTTATAAAAAACACTATATCATTGAAAATAAAAATATGAGAAGATTTCCTTTGCTACTGATGTTCTAGTAATTATCTGCACTACACAACCAGTTCATCATTTTTTTCGCTTCAGTGTCTCTTTAATGGGCACCTTTAGGGTGTAACTTTGCAATGCTCGGTGCTTATCACTTTAAAACCTTCGGGTGCTTAGTACAGCCTGCAGCCACCAGTGCTCAACATCAAAGTGACATGGCCACCACCAGGGTATGAACCAAGGGCTTTTAGTCTATGCACACCAAAATATCACACTTTATTATGTTCCAGAATAAAACAGTTTGAAAACATATAATTCACATTGAGGGTCCATGCAAACTGGTTCCTAGTTGCATCACAGAGCCTATCAGGTATAAACACAGATTTGCGGTATCCAGTGCACCACAACATCCTTGGTCCTTTAAGGAATACCCCTTGTCCTTTCCCTACCAGGTTTCGGGCCTTTGGGTGTCCTCAGGGTATGAGGAGAACAGACAAATATGGGCTATATACTGGTTTACAAATATAAAAGAGAGCAGTGGGCACACTGGTGAGAAAAAGCAGCCTAGGTCAGAAATCTCAGGGTCAGTCCTCAAACTTCAACAGTTCAGAGTCATTGTAAACACTAGGAGGACCTGGCGCTCGATGGCTGGAGGATGCAATGTCCCTGAAAACCAGCCGCTGTATTAAATATGCGGAAACAGTACCTGGAAACAGCATAGGTATAAGGGAAATACCTCCTGCTGTTACATGAAGTCCTCTGTGGGCACAAGTTCCGTGCTATGTGCACAAACACCACTCACGCGTATGTACTGGATCTGACTGAGGACGCCGAGTCTCTCCACCAGCAGTGATGTTGCACACTCTGCTCTCTGCGCTCCAAAGGATATGCAGGATGCTGTCGGCTCAATTCCTGTATATGGAAGCACAGAGGGGACACACCATAGTGCAGACTGCGCCTAGTGTTGGACAGACTCCACAACGATTGTACTTACTGACAAATGCTTGTTTATTAACATATCAACGATTAAAATCCCGATCCGGATTTCAGCCAGCAGCCTTCCTCAGGGGATGTTTGCATGTAAAATATAAAGTCCTTATATAAGATACATAATCATTCACTCCTTACCCCAATCAACAGCTGACAGTACGGGAAGCGGAAGGAGACCAAATAGTACTCACAGAGCATAATTATTGCAAGCAATATGTCCAGTTTGTACATCCTGGTTACTCTAACCAATAACAATATACAGTGTTATCTACATCTAATAACACCATTAATAAAATAATAAAATAATAACATCATAAAAATTCAATATACTGCAAAAACATGTAAAAATACATAAAATTGCATCAACGCAAATTCTGTAAAAAAAAAAAAAAAAAAATTGTTTATCATCTACATATATAAAAGTGTGTGTGTGCGTGCGTGCGTGTGTCGCGATCACTCGAAAACTGCTTGACCGATTTGAACGAAACTTGGTATACAGATCCCTAGATGATAGGTTCTGGGGGTCTCGTGGGGCCCCCCTGCCCACCTGGGCGGAGCTACAAGCAGCAAATCAGATTTCACCCATTCATGTCAATGGAAAAAATGTAAAAGGCTGCCATTCTGACAGTAATCAAGCCAGAGTCCCCACACTTGGCACAGTTGGTCACTTGGTGACTGAGGTTACAAATCCAGGAAAAGTGGGCGGAGCATAAAACAGCCAATCAAATTTCAGCCATTCATTTTAAATGGTAAAATGTAAACTGCAGCCATTCTTACACTGTTAATCGCAGGGTTTTCAAACTTGCCACACTTGGTCACTGGGTTAATGGGATTAAGATTCAAGAAAGTGGGTGGAGCCTACAATAGCCAATCAAAATTCACCTATTGATTTTCAAGGGGAATATTTAAACTGCTGCTATTCTTACACTGTTAATGGCAGAGGCTTCAAACTTGCTACAGTCAGTCATTGGGTGACTGGGGTCCAAAATTCACTAAAGGGGCGGAGCCACAAACAGCCAATCAGATTTCCTTGGTGGATAAACTGCTTCCATTCACACATTTTTGATGCCAGGACCCTAAAGCTCACACCTTTGGCCATTGAGTGACTGTGTGTTCAGTTTACAAACAGTAGGCGGAGCCAAAACCAAATTTTACTGGTCAAATATAAACTGCAGCCATTCTTACACCGTTAATGGCAGGGAGCTCAAACTTTGCCCAGTTGGTCATTGGGTGGATGAGATTAAGATTTTGGAAGGTGGGTGGAGCCTACAACAGCCAATAAAAATTCACATTTTGATTTTCAAAGGGAATTTGTAAGCTGCTACCATTCTTATACTGTTAATAGCAGATCCCTCAAACCTGGTACAGTTGGTCACTGGGTGACTAGGGTTCAAATTCAGAAAGAGGTGGAGCCACAAACAGCCAATCAGATTTGTTTATTTTTCAATGGGAATATACAAAGTATTGATACAAAGGACCTCAAAGCTCATAAACTTGATAACTGAGTGGCTGTATGTCAAGGTTAGAAAAAGTGGGCGGCGCCAACAACTACATTTTTTACATGGGAAAATATAAACTCCAACCATTCTTACACTGTTAATCGCAGGGTTCCCAAACTTGACACAGTTGGCCGCTGGGAGACTGGGATTAAAATTCAGTAATGTAGGTGGAGCCAACAACAGCCACTCAAAATTCACCTATAGATTTTCAAGGGGAATATTTACATTGCTACAATTCTTACACTGTTAATGGCAGAGGCCTCAAACCTGATACAGTCAGTCATTGGGTGACTGGGGTCCAAATTCACTAAAGGGGGTGGAGCCACAAACAGCCAATCAGATTTGTTAGATTGATTTCAGCCATTCTGTCATTGGCAGGGTTCTCAAAATTGACACAGTTGGCCACTGGGTGACTGTGACTAATATTCAGAAAAGTGGGTGAAGCCTACAACAGCTAATCATAATTCACCTATTGTTTTTCAAGGGAAAAATTTGCATTGCTGCCATTCATACACTCTTAATGGCAGAGTCCTTAAATCTGGTACAGTCAGTCACTGGGAGACTGGGGTTTAAATTCTGAAAAGGGAGCAGGCCAAAAACAGACAATCAGATGTGTTTAATTTCAGTGGTAAAATGCAACTTATTGATGCCAAAGACCCCAAAGCTCATAAACTTGGTCATTGAGTGACTGTATGTCAAGGTTAGAAAAAGTGGGTGGAGCCAAAAACAACTAACTTTTTACACGGGAAAATATAAACTACAGCCATTCTTACACTGTTAATGGCAGGGTTCTCAAACTTGACACAGTTGGTCACTGGGTGATTGAGATTAATATTCGGAAAAGTAGGTGGAGCCTACAATAGCCAATCAAAATTCACTTATTGATTTTCAAGGGGAATATTGAAACTGCAGCCTTACATGGTTAATGGCAGAGGCCTCAAACCTGCTACAGTCGGTTGTTAAGTGACTGGGGTTCAAATTCACTAAAGGGGCGGAGCCACAAACAGCCAGATTTGTTAACTGGATAAACTGCTTTCATTAGCACAATTTTGATGCCAGGAATCCGACAGCTCACAAACTTGGTCATTGAGTAGTGACTGTGGGTCAAGGTTACAAGTGGGTGGAGTTAAAAACAATTTTTTTTGAGGGGGGGGGGAATTGTAAACTGCAGCCCTTCTTCACTGTTAATGGCAAGGTTCTCAAACTTTGCACGACTGGTTACTGGGTGACTGAGATTAATATTCAGAAAAGTGAGTGGAGCCTAAAAAAGCCAATAAAAATTCACCTGTTGATTTTCAAGGGGCATATTAAAATAGCTGCCATTCTTGCACTGTTAATGGCACAAGCCTGAAACCTGGTACAGTTGGTCATTGGGTCACTGGGGTTCAAATTCAGAAAAGGGGACAGAGCCACAAACAGTCAATCAGATTTGTTTCATTTCATGAGAAAAAACAAATTATTGATGCCAAGGACCCCAAAACTCACAAACTTGGTCATTGAGTAATTGTGTGTTAGGGTTAGAAAAAGTGAGCGAAGCCAACACCAGCCAAATACATACACGGACAACGCCGGGTCATCAGTGGGTGGAGACAAATACAATTTCACTGGGAAAATGTAAACTGCAGCCATTCTCACACTGTTAATGGGAGGGTTCTTAAACTTTGCAGTTGGTCACTGGGTGACTGGGATTATTATTCAGAAAAGTGTGTGAAGCCTACAAAAGTGAATCAAACTTCACCTATTGCTTTTCAAGGGACATTTTTAATTGGTACCATTCTTGCACTGTTAATGGCACAGGCCTCAAACCTGGTACAGTTGGTCATTGGGTGACTGGGGTTAAAATTCAGAAAAGGGGGTGGAGTCACAAACAGCCAATCAGATTTTTTCATTTCAATGCAAATTATTGATGCCAAAGACGGCAAAGCTCACAAACTTGGTCGTTGAGTATTTGTGTGTTAGGGTTAGAAAAAGTGGGCGGAGCTAACACCAACCAAATACATACCTGGGCAACGCCGGGCAATCAGCTAGTCCTTAATAAAACAGTTGAGATCTATATGCGCATTCAGCCCCCCCCCCCCCCCCCCCCGGTTTTAGGGTGCTAAGCTGGTAAATCCAGCAAGTCTCCAACTGGGACAATCGCTTAATTGTATTCCCACTCCTCCAATGTGGTTTTATCCCATTAATAACAAAACACTTAATGCCCCCAGGGGAACATGCATGTTCCTTAGAGAAATGTTCTGGAATACTGTGAGATTTTTTGTCTGGATGCAAAATATAAATGTGTTCAGAGAATCTTTTCTTTGCTGGCCCACATACTGCAGACCGCACGGACAGACAACCAAATATACAACCATTGTGGTGGTACAGGTAAAAAACTGATTGATCTTAAACTCTTTACCATTAGTATGGGAGACAAAGGTCCTAGTTACTGAGCCACCAAATTCACAAATCCTGCATACATGTTTCTTCTTGCAGGAAAAAAAACCTTTAAGGTCTGGAAACATAACTGGTCTTGGGGGCTTAATAGAATTGTTCACTTATGCACTACCTACATTAGGTGGTCTCCTGTATATAATGCAAGGATTTTTTGGGAGGTGAGGGCCAATAATCGGGTCTTTTTTCAAAATACCCCAATTCTTATTGATCACATGCTTCACAGCATGATGATCAGTGGAAAAAGTGCTCACGAAAGAGAAATAATTTCTAATAGCTATGTTGTTGTCACTACTATTTGTCACATTGGGGACCTTCTTCTGAAGGCGTAGAACAATTGGTTTATAGCTCTTCCCAATAAACCGGTCCTCAATAATCTGGGATTGTTCCCAGTAATCATTTACAAATGAACAATTCCTCATAATCCTACAAAATTGCCCTCTAGGGGCATTCTTTAGCCATGATCGATAAAGGCAACTATCAGACCGAATGTATGAATTACGGTCAGTCTTTAAGAAAACATCTGTTTAAGAAAACATCTGGTTCTCCACCTACCATCCTTAAAAAAAATATTGAGATCTAAAACATTTGCAGATACAGTACTATAATTTACATCAAATTGAAGATTCCATAGATTGTTATTAATATGCGCAATAAAAGATAATAAAGACTCCTCACTTCCCTTCCAAAAGAACAGGCAATCATTAATAAATCTTTTCCAAGAAATTAAATCCCCACTCTTAAACTCCGACAAATGTGATTTCTCCCATGCAGACATGTAAAGATTTGCAACGCTGGGAGCATGTTTAGCTCCCATTGCCACACCGCGCTGCTGGGCATAAAAATGATCCTCAAACAAAAATAATACTGGTTTAAGTGGCAGTTGGCTGCCTGGTGACTTTGGTGCAGGGTGAGCCCATTGTGGTGCTCAAATCTCCATGGTTTAATTTATCAAAGAAACCATGATAAATAATTATTCAGTACACAGTTATTGAACTGTGATTATTGGGAAGGGATGAGCTTCCGATATCTGCAAAACTCGTTCGTTTGGAAATAGTCTTTCCGCAGCAGTAATTGGAAATCGGTGTGCCAAAATCAGAATTCTGTGGAATCCGCATTACCGGGACTCGGAAACTTAAAGAGACTCCGTAACAAAAATTGCATCCTGTTTTTTATCATCCTTCAAGTTCCAAAAGCTATTCTAATGTGTTCTGGCTTACTGCAGCACTTTATACTATCACAGTCTCTGTAATAAATCAACTTATCTCTCTCTTGTCAGACTTGTCAGCCTGTGTCTGGAAGGCTGCCAAGTTCTTCAGTGTTGTGGTTCTGTGATGCATCTCCCCCCTCCAGTCCCCTCTCTGCACTATTTAGATTAGGGCAGCTTCTCTCTTCTCTCTTATCTTTTACAAGCTGGATAAATCCTCCTCTGAGCTGGCTGGGCTTTCACATACTGAGGTATTACATACAGGCAGAGCTGTCTGCACTCTGCAGGAAGAAACAGCCTGACACTTCAGTGGAAGATGGCTGCAGGGGGAAAGAAACACACAAATGATCTCTTGAGATTCAAAAGGAAGGGTGTATACAGCCTGCTTGTGTATGGATGTATTTTCTATGTGTGGACATACTGTATATCAACCTACTTCCTGTTTTGGTGGCCATTTTGTTTGTTTATAAACAAACTTTTTAAAACTGTTTTTAACCACTTTTAATGCGGCGAGGAGCGGCGAAATTGTGACAGAGGGTAATAGGAGATGTCCCCTAACGCACTGGTATGTTTACTTTTTTGCGATTTTAACAATACAGATTCTCTTTAAGGCCAATCCTAAGAGTTGGATATATTGGATCAATGACAGAAGTGTACCGCCGAAATCGGAATACCACAGAAATTTTAGACTAATCACAAGACTCGGAAACTTCTGAATCTTGTGATTGGCCTTAACTTTTTGAGGTATTCCGATAGGTAAACCTCCCCTTTTTTCAATTGGTCCAATACTATTATTGGCGAGTCTTGTCATTGGCCTAAAAAATAACTTTTTTAAAAATGACCTCACTTTATTAAAGGATACCAGATGTGCAGGGGAGCCTCTAGGCATAGGCAGTACATGCAATTGCCTGGAGTGCCATTGGTCCTGGGGGGCGTCATGTTGCTGGATTAAGCCACGCCCCATGGGTTTTCTATTATTTGCTTTTGCTGCATCTACTTAGCGTATGTTGCAGGCAGCTGCCACATCTGTGCCTTGTGCATCCTTTTTCCCTCCTGTGTGCCCCTTTCTGTCTTCTTGTGCCTCCTTCAGTCCCTTGTGCCATGTCTGACCCCCTGTTTGTCTTTCTGTCTCCCTTTGTGCCCCCAGGTGGTGAATAGGCTTGTGGCATCTAATAGACGCCGTGCCAGTTCACTGGCCGCAACCCATAAGCTCACTTCTGCAGCCTGCGGAGTCTGTGGGTTCCGGCAGGCAGAGCAGGGCTACAGTAAAATGGCATCTGAAGCCCTGCATTGGACAACAATGGTTGATTTGCATATTTAAGCAGTGATTGCTTTCATGGCCTTTTAGTAAAAGGGCTTTTTGGTCTATTGTAGCCCCTTACACACTCCAATGAGTTTTGGTTCTCCATGAGCTTGCTGGGTAGTCTGTAAGTTTGCGTTGCAATACCCTTTTTTACCCTAGGGTGCTGCGTGTACAATGCAAGTGTATAGGGGCCATTCACACTAAACCAGGTGCCCTGGAAGCATCCAATCAGAAGTAAGGGCTGCCGCACATTACCGCAGGCACCATGCTTAACACACGAAGCCTGCTGTAAAGCAAATCTTTGCACGACACACATAATGCAAACAATGGTGTGATGCGGGGCGCATGCAGGGACCTAATCCCAGTGACATATTTCCTGTCCAGCAGGGAGTACATCACTGAGCGGGGGCGGGCCTATGCATATAGCCCTGTTGGTGCACTCTGCTGCAGGGTCATATGATTGTCATTTTTTGCGTTACGGTGTGATGCAACAGGAGCATCAGATCGCTCCACAACATATAAAACAAGTGTAGAACTGGCCTTGAAGTTAATGGGAACCATTATTTAAATAAAAAAGTCAGATACTCACCTAAGGAGAGGGAAGGCTCGGTCCTAATGAGCCTTCCCTCTCCTCTCCCGGTGCCCCCGGTGCTGCGCTGGCTCCTCCATTCACATCCCCCACCAAAGGGAAGTTTTCGGGAGCCGAGTCCTCCCGAAGACAGGCGGCGCACACGCAAGTGCATCATAAAGGGTGCGCGCGTGTGCGCAGTGTAGAGCGGCCCGTCTTCGGGAGCGCTTGGGCTCCCGAAGCATTTCCGAAGCCTCCCTTCGGCCGGGAGACAGTGGTATTTGACCGAAACGGTCGAATACCGTTACGTGGGAACCAGGACAACAGCGGGGAACGGGAGAGAAGAGGGAGTGCTCTATGGGACCCAGAGCCTCCCTCTCCTTAGGTGAGTATCTGACTTTTTTTTAATACGAGTTCCAATTCACTTTAAGAGAAGTGTGATATAAAAAAAGAAAGAAAAAGAATGCTGGATTCTATTTTTACTGTTTCTCTGTGATGCCAAAAGTGACATCACTGCTGCCCTTTTCATTTTTTACCCAGCTCATTGTTCATTTACTGCTTACTATCCAGAGATGGATTAAGATGAAACGGGCCCTAGGCAAGGGAGTCGATTTAGGGCCCTCTTATGGTCCTTTTGGTAAGCTGAAGTAGAGTCATGAACGCAATGACCTAATTACGATTACGCCAACATTTTGCGTAATTTGCAAAGTTACGATTATGTCCGTAATCGAAAATTCGTAATTTCAAGAAATTATGCGACATTTCGCATTTATACGTCATTATGATTGTTTTGGTAATTATCATCGTTTTTGTAATGAAAATGAATCAGAATTTTGTGTTTAACGCCGAAATGTATCCTTTCTCGAAATTGTGTTCCAGTGCAGAGCCTCCTGATACATTTAAATTGACAACACATGCAGGGAGCTTTGCATTATCAGATATTGCAGGGCTCAAAACTAAGTGTATCAGCTTGCATGACTGCTAAGTGCATAATTCGCAAAATTACGATTATGGGCGTAATCAAAAATTTGTAATTTCACGAAATTTGCGAAATTTCGCATTTATACGGAATTTCGTAATTATTATTGTTTTGATAATTATTATCGTTTTTGTAATGGAAACAAATTGGAATTTTGTGTTTAATGCAGAAATTCGTCCGTTCTCAAAATTGTGTTCCAGTCCAGAGGCTCCTGATACATTTAAAGCAACAGCACTTGCCGGTACCTTTGCATTATCAGATATTGCAAGGCATAAAACCAAGTGTCTCAGCATGCATGACCGCTAAGTGCACCTTGGCAAAGAGCACCTGTCTTGGAAGTGGCTGCAGGTAAAGCCTCCTGATACATTTAAAGCGACAGCACGTGCAGGGGCATTTGCATTATCAGTAATTGCAATCAATGAGTGACTTTCCTGAGTTTAGTAATTACTTACATTTGCATAAGTACTATTAAGAACGAAAATACGTCCATTTTCGTAATTAAAATGACTGTTTACCAAATATCGTGATAAACATGAATTTGCGCCAAAACACGAAATTACGTGATGGAAATTTCACTTACGGAATTCCGAATTACTGTTTGTATGGTGATTACAGAATTACGAATTTGCGATGTAGTAGCAAAATTACGCACATTTTGACCCGCCACTAGTGGAGAGAGGTCAAATAAGGTGACTGGTGGGCTCCTTGACACCCACTAGGCCCCAAGTACTTGCCTAGGTTGCCTGGTGGATGATCCAGTTGTGCTGCTTAGTGTACAGTTTACTGTCCCTCCCACAGCAAACATTACCTAGCTTACAGGCCTTTAGTACATAAGTGTGTAAACCCTTCAAAGGAGGGAACAGGGGGTTTCTGTTTCCATATATTTTATTGAATAAAAAAGTTGAATACATCTATAGCCAAAATACTTGTTATTCAAGTAAACTGAGCATATTCCTGAGGAATAACATGACATGTATGTACTGTAAATGCAAACAATAAACAAAGTTTACAATCAAGTGTCGTAGCTAATCTAGTCTAACATATAATAGTTATCTCAAGTATAGAACATAAAGCACAGATCAACTTCTTAAAGGGGTTCTGTGGCTGTTTTAAAAAAAAACAAAAAGTGTCATGTACCAGGGGCTTCTACCGGCCCCCTGCAGCTATTAAGTCCAGCACCGTCATTGAAGAATCCTCCGTTCCTCACTGCAGGTCACCAGCCAATTATTCGTCTAACTAGACGAATGTCACTGCTAGTTGCGCGGCCATGGCTGCGTGCATCCTCGCTCCCGTCTCCGGTAACTTACTGTGCAGGCACAGTACAAGAAAACTTTATACTGCTCCTGTGCAGTAAGCTCCCAGAGACGCGAGCAGGAGTGAGGACATGCACGGCCATAGCCGCACAGCCGCAGTGACATTTGTCTAGTTAGACGAATAATTGGCAGGTGACCCATGGCAAGGAACGGAGGATTCTTCAGTGATGGCGCGGGACTTGATAGCTGCAGGGGGCGGCAGAAGCCCCTGGTAAGAGACACTTTTTCTGAAGCCTTTTTTAAATCTCTTTTTATTGCACAGTTAGCTTCAGCATTAGACCCACGCTGTTCTGCTGCATCCCCGCTGCAGAAAAAGGTTTTTATCCCCCTGAAAATCTGGGGCAAAATTTTGCTTCCTGGTAGAGGCAGAACTGTGCAAAGTAGCTCTGCCTCTTCTCCAGTCAATCTCTGCCAATCTCCACCTCTCTGTCTTCTTTCACTGAGAGAGGCGGGGAGAGAATCAGTACAACATGACCATCCTGATCGAAGGATCGATCAGGAATTATGAAAAATGGTGGTGGCAAGAGCTTGATTGAGTGTCCGGTGTATATGTGTTCCCCCTGCCGGATCATTGCTGTGCTGCTCCTGTGGTTTGCTCGTTGTGCTGCTACTGCGGTTTACTTGTTGAGAAGTCATGTTGACATGACCGAACAAGTCCTAATGTTTGAAGGGGGCAGCACAGAGCCGGCATCAGATATAACATGCTCAGGTGATCGCCGACCACTGCAAATGTTTGGCAGATTAACTGGTAGTGTCAGCCGCCTTCCTGCAGCCAGCCCCCCCTCCCCCCCTTACTTTTTACGCTGTAGCCTATGTGGCTTTGGCTGAAATCCGGCCATGTCTATAAAACCTTGAAAATCTTCAAAGATTGTACTCACTTCATTAATATTCTATTATCTAAATGTTAGTAGCTAGATTTTGAAGCTTACTTTTGCAAACAGTGATACAAACCTTCTCCCAACACTGAAGCTCTGTACGCACATTAGATTAATCTCAGCCAAAGTGGCCAGTAAAGACCTCCTCTGCAAAGAATCCTGTGTGTTTGCAGCAGGCCCTGGCCCACCCCAATACATTGGTAAGAGAGCTGGCTTGCCAGATCATCATGGCCAAAACTCTGCCTAGCACCATTGTTGTCCTCTACCTCTCCGTCATGTGCCACTCACCATACCTCCACCTTCTCCATTGCAACAGAATGCCTAGCTAGCCTGCAAGCTAGAGATACTGCATTTTTTGGACTATAAAACTCACTTTTTCTCCTCTAAATGTGGGGGGAAAAAGTCACTGCGTCTTATAGTCCAAATGCAGGGAGTTCCTGCCAACGTGAACCTCCAACCCACTGCAATGTCGGGGACTCCCTGTACTGTACCCATGCAGAGGAGGACGCAGGGGGACAAATGGAGGACACAGGGGGACACAAAGGGGCATAGAGGAAGACACAAGGTGGACACAGGAGGACGCGAGGGGGACAGAGGAGGACACAAGGAGACACAAGGGGGCATGAGGTACAAAAGGCACAAAATCCACAAGATGCACCTTCACCATGGATGCACCAGGTTTAGTATATATATATATATATATATATATATATATATATATATATATATATATATATATTTTCCCCCTGGTTTTGTCCTCTAAGCCTAGGTGCGTCTTATGGTCAGGAGTGTCTTATAGTCTGTAAAATACAGAATGTCAATACAGCATTGGGCCCTGAACTGAGATTTCAATTCCCGACAGTGATCGCATGTGGAAAGGGTTAAGTGGATGATTCACAAGTTTTTTATATGTGCCAGTTCTACAGTAGGGATGGTCGGAAATTCCCATTTATGATTCCACAGATATTCCGATTTTCACCAATGCCAATTTCACATTTTTAATTTTTCCGATTTTTCTGATTTCCAATTTTCCAATTTCCGAGCATTATGTTTGTTTGTTTTTGTTTGTTTTTTTGCATTGGAGAATGCAAGAAATGACAAAAACAATGGGAAACAGAGAATCAGTCTTGTGATCGATCTAAAAATACTGTGTTGTTCTGATTTTTGTGGAAAAAAATCTGCATTGTCTGAAAGGTCCAATGCCTCAGAGTTCTGTGGTTGGGCTAAAATTTCCAAGTTGTGGTGAATCAGATTTCCGTGGAATTCCAAATTTCCAATTGGAAATGCCAATGCCAAATGAGAAAATTTGAAATTCTGCGGAATCCTAATGAGCATCCCTATGGTGAAATAGATAAATAATAGTAATCCTGGTGGTGTCCATCTCAACATAGACCCAAATGACATCATAAAGAAGCACGACAAGAAGACTGGCCTAAGTCATTGTGGGGGTGCCAACGTTTCATCCGTTTTGTCAAACTTCCTGCAAATGAGACAGAACCATGTCTAAGCAGCACTTCTCAGGAGAACACTCCCTGGCATACCGTAGTTAGCTACAACAGATGGCCAATGAGATATGAGTTTTTCAACCGCCCATGCAAATGTTATGCAAGTTTAGGCAATTTTCGAATTTGGGCCACTTCTTTCTGATTTTGAATGTTCCAGTTGGAAGTTGCATACAATCTGCATGTGATTTGCACCCAGAGAAATCATTAGCGTCTCACCGACCATCTCTTGCTATGCAGGCACATAGCCACGGGGTAAGAGGCTTAAAGGACCACTATCGCCAAAATCTCAAAAATGTAAAATACATGTAAACACCTACAAATAAGAAGTACATTTCTCCTAGAGTAAAATGCGCCATAAATTACTTTTCTACTATGTTTCTGTCGTGTATAGTAGGTAGCAGAAATCTGACAGAACTGACAGGTTTTGGACTAGTCCATCCCTTCATGAGGGATTCTCAGCAAGGCTTTAATTCTTTATAAAGACATTCCCTGAAAAAGATTTATACTATGATGCTGGCCAGCCTCCCTGCTCACTGCACACTTTTTGGGCAGTTGGACATAGCAGCTGCCATTCACTAAGTGATTTTGAAAATAAACAAACCCCTGAGAATCCCCCATGAAGAGATGGGCTAGTGTTCAAAACCTGTCGGTTCTGTCAGATCTCTACTACTTACTGTAAGTGATAGCAACATAGGAGAAAAGTAATTTATGGCTCATTTTACTCTGAAAGAAATGTGCCTCTTATTTTTATGTGTTTACATGTATTTTAAATGTTCCGATTTTTGTGATAGGAGTCCTTAAAATGAATACCAAGGTGACATGTGACATGCTGCCATAGACATGCTTATGTACAGTGCCATGCACATGAATTACTGTGTTCCTTTTTTTTCTTTGACTGCTTGAAAGAGTTAACATTCAGCTATACAAGTGACAGTTTCTGTCCAGTCGGGACGTATTCGGTCTATAGTGTAACCCTCACTGATAAGGAATTACAGCAAAAAACATTTTTCCTCCCACTGAACAACTTCTGAGAGCAGGGGATAGATAAAAAAACAACTGTTCATAGATCTGGAATACTTTAAAGATTGTTATTGAACAGAGACCCTTAAATATGACCAACTTTAAGAGTAGATATAAACATAATATAAAACTGTGGGATATCTAAAAAGTCAACGTTAAGAGTAGGAGAATAGATAAAATTGTTTGCCCCCAAACCGTGGAGTGATTCTTCTTGTGAAGGCAGGAGTCTGTGGTGAGTTACATCACCTTTCCCTCCCCTACAAACTGCTTTGGGGGGCTCCCTGTCTCCCTCTATCCCACCACATAAACTCAGTTTTTACTGGCACTGGCCATATACTGGGACCCCCTGGCTTTCTGTGGGGGGGGGGGGGGGGAGGCTCTGGTACCTATGCCAAGGGGTTTCCTGGCTCCCTATATTGAGCTCTATAGATACCTATACTGGGGGGCTAACCTCACCACCACTGCCGCACCTAACTGATGGTTCAGACGGGCTTTCTGTGGCGTCGCGTTTGGCTTCGTTGCGCCGGCTATGCGTTCAGGCTTTTAGCAGCCTTCACGTAGCATTCGCATGCGGTCGGTGGTTTTTTTCCCCTAGGGGGACATTACCCGTGGCAGTAAACTGCCCCAGGATGCTACATGTAGCGTCCAGGGGCTCCTTGAACGCAAGGAAAAATCGGGACCCGAACGCCGCGTTCGTGTAACCACCGGTAAAAGCTTAGTGCAAACGCTCCCATTCACTTGAATGGGAGCATTTAACGCCAAGTCCCGAACTCGGGCGGTAAACGCTCCGCAAACGTCTGTCTGAATCAGCCCTAACACTAATCTGACCCCGGTACCGAGCGCTAACCTCACCGCCGCACCTAACACTAATCTGAGCCCTGTACCTAGTGCTAACCTCACCGCCACACCTAACACTAACCTTGCCGCTGCACCTAACACTAACCTCACCGCAGCTGCACCTAATACTAATCTCACCACTACACCTAATGCTAACCTCACCGCAGCCGCACCTAACACTAATCTGACCCCTGTACCTAACACTAACCTCACCGCAGCCGCACCTAATACTAATCTCACCACTACACCTAATGCTAACCTCACCGCAGCCGCACCTAACACTAATCTGACCCCTGTACCTAATACTAATGTCAACGCTACACCTAATGCCAACCCCACCGCAGCCACACCTAACACTAGATAATTAAAAAGATAATTAGGAGACAGTCTTGTCCCCCACCTTTCTTCTGTTCAGCTATTTAGGTGCCCATACATAAGGCAATGATGGGCAGATTCGACCAAGAGACAAATCTATCTCTAATCTCATTAGAGAGAGATCTGTCAGCTGCCCATACACCACAGGCCGATTCCCGATCAATTTCATGCTGAAATCGATCCAGAATCGTCTTTGTGCGTATGTCTAAATAGCAGCATTTCTTTTGTTGAGATGATTGGTGCATTGCAATTGTTAGTGATACCTGATATGTTTGTTTGCATGTCATATACAGTATATGCATGGTTGATGTTAGTACTATTTTGGTGAGAATGGACTACAAATCTTGTGGAGAATTTATTTTGTAATATGTGGTAGTATTTGGTGGATTTCTAATCCACTGTAAATTGCTATGTGTCTTGTGGGAGATAATTGTTGCATTACATAACTGATTTAGATATGTGCATTGTGTAGAGGTGGCCATACATCAGGAAATTTGGCAGTCAATCGACCATCTTATTCCTTTATTATAATGGGATGTCACACAAGAAAAATGACAGGCTGGAAAACACAGGCAGACATTACATACACAGGCGCAGCCAGATGACATCACTAACTGTACACTACCACAATTTGCATACTGCAGAGTCATTGGAGAAAGGAGCTGCTTGATGAAGTAGGGGCTGGAGGAAGTAGAAATCAACTGGATGGCACTGTAAACTTGCCAACCAACAGATGGCTGCTCACTCCACTAGAATGCAGTAACAGAAATAAGGACATCTGACAGGTATATTACAGTAAACATACATTTTTATTTATTAAAGTAGTATTAAGCAACACATCAGATATTTTTACAGTTTCAAATTTTAAGGTCAGTTCCACTTTAACCAAATCACCATCATAGTCATTAGTGACCACCAGAATATTCAGTCACAATAGAATTGCCCACATTTGTGAATATTTTTTTTAAATGCCGATTGGAAGAATTGAAAGTTGCATTAAACACATTATAAATAACAACAACGTAAAGCATGGAGATATGCAATTACTGAAAATCTAAAAAGATAACATAAATGGGTAATTATTCCACAAGAGTAAATACATAGGGGGAATAAGGCAATCCAGGTGGGGCTGGACACAAGGATAAAATCCTCTATTCATATGAATTATTTCATTCACCATGCTCCACACCAAAGGAGCCAAACCTCCTGTGTTGCTTTAATATAAAAAATAAATTCAAATACAGAATATGGTGCTGAGAGAAGATCTACCTGTCAGCAATGCTACAAACACTTATTCCACTGTGAGACGGCTTAAGTGGACCCGAGTTCTTGCAAAGAGCAGGCTGAAGAGTCTTCATTCCACATAGAAATGTTGTAGAAATCACCGACACTGAGCTGTGATTGTTTATTTAGCTACAGTTGAGTATAACAAGTGTGTAATGAGCAGGCATGACTCACAGTGCCTATGTGCTGGCTGTACAGAAAAAGACAGATGCTTTAGGGCCCATTCACACTAGAAATCGCTAAACGCTAACGCAAAACGCTGAGCGTTTTTCTGGTGTTTTTTCCTAGCGATTTTTCACTATATAGAGAGCGTTTTTCCAGCGATTAGCGTTTTGCGATTTCTAGTTCAATTCAAATACTTTTATTGAAACGCTAATCGCTCCAGAATCGCTCAAAAAACACTAACATGCAACGTGTTTGCGTTTCAGCAAATCGCTAAACGCTTAGATGAGAACACTTACATACACTTTCATTGTGCACAGGTTTTTCAAATCGCTAGCGATTTTCAGCAAAGCTGAAATCGCTCTGAAAATGCACAAGTGTGAATGGGCCCTTAATCCTTCCTTTGCTCCCTGGAAGTTCTTCCAGTACATTTTCAGGGTTTTCGTTTTGGATTTCTGTGCATCGTAATCGTAAGTATTTTTTTTCCCTGATTGTTTTCATACCATGCCTAATCTTTTAGAGCAGAGGAAGTTCTGAGCTCATATCCACCTTAAAGAAATCTAACCGAATACTAACTGAACAAAAATATTTATTTAGGTATTGAGTTTTATGAAAAGTATTGTAAGCACATTCTGCAGGAAAATATCAGAGTACCTGTCAGAAGTAGGTACCTGTTTGAACCTGCAGTCCTTTATTCTCTTGGAGCATTTTTCCTGCAGAAGTGAGCTGAAGATGGACGCCCCTCCAGTAGTGTTGGGCGAACAGTGTTCGCCACTGTTCGGGTTCTGCAGAACATCACCCTGTTCGGGTGATGTTCGAGTTCGGCCGAACACCTGATGGTGTTCGGCCAAACCGTTCGGCCACATGGCCGAACTAAGAGCGCATGGCCGAACGTTCCCCGAACGTTCGGCTAGCGCTGTGATTGGCCGAACGGGTCACGTGGTTCGGCCCTGAACTCGCTCTGATTGGCCGAACTCTCACGTGGTTCGGGTAAATAAATACCCGAACCACGTCATATCTCCGCCATTTGTCTGTGGGTTTAGCTTTGGGTAGGCAGGCAGGGTAGTTTGCGCTCCAGCCACGCTAGCCAGGGTCCCCCCAGTCATTGTGTGTCGCTGCTGGGAACAGTAGTACACCGCTCGCTCAGCCACACTATATAGCATTGTTTACTGCCACTGTGTACCTCGCTCAGCCACACTATATAGCATTCTGTTTACTGCCACTCTGTGTCTGCTGGGAATAGTAGTACACCGCTCGCTCAGCCACACTATATAGCATTCTGTTTACTGCCACTCTGTGTACCTCGCTCAGCCACACTATATAGCATTCTGTTTACTGCCACTCTGTGTCTGCTGGGAATAGTAGTACACCGCTCACCCGCCACTGTATAGCATTGTGCTCTGTGTCGCTGCTGGGAATAGTGGTACACCGCTCACCCGCCACTGTATAGCATTGTGCTCTGTGTCGCTGCTGGGAATAGTGGTACACCGCTCAGCCACACTATATAGCATTCTGTTTACTGTTCTGTGTCTGCTGGGAATAGTAGTACACCGCTCGCTCAGCCACACTATATAGCATTCTGTTTACTGCCACTCTGTGTACCTCGCTCAGCCACACTATATAGCATTCTGTTTACTGCCACTCTGTGTCTGCTGGGAATAGTAGTACACCACTCACCCGCCACTGTATAGCATCGTGCTCTGTGTCGCTGCTTTGAATAGTGGTACACCGCTCACTCGCCACTGTATAGCATTGTGCTCTGTGTCGCTGCTGGTAATAGTGGTACACCGCTCAGCCACACTATATAGCATTCTGTTTACTGTTCTGTGTCTGCTGGTAATAGTAGTACACCGCTCGCTCAGCCACACTATATAGCATTCTGTTTACTGCCACTCTGTGTACCTCGCTCAGCCACACTATATAGCATTCTGTTTACTGCCACTCTGTGTCTGCGGGGAATAGTAGTACACCGCTCACCCGCCACTGTATAGCATTGTGCTCTGTGTCGCTGCTGGGAATAGTGGTACACCGCTCACCCGCCACTGTATAGCATTGTGCTCTGTGTCGCTTCTGGGAATAGTGGTACACCGCTCACCCGCCACTGTATAGCATTGTGCTCTGTGTCGCTGCTGGGAATAGTGGTACACCGCTCAGCCACACTATATAGCATTCTGTTTACTGTTCTGTGTCTGCTGGGAATAGTAGTACACCGCTCGCTCAGCCACACTATATAGCATTCTGTTTACTGCCACTCTGTGTACCTCGCTCAGCCACACTATATAGCTTTCTGTTTACTGCCACTCTGTGTCTGCTGGGAATAGTAGTACACCGCTCACCCGCCACTGTATAGCATTGTGCTCTGTGTCGCTGCTGGGAATAGTGGTACACCGCTCAGCCACACTATATAGCATTCTGTTTACTGTTCTGTGTCTGCTGGGAATAGTAGTACACCGCTCGCTCAGCCACACTATATAGCATTCTGTTTACTGCCACTCTGTGTACCTCGCTCAGCCACACTATATAGCATTCTGTTTACTGCCACTCTGTGTCTGCTGGGAATAGTAGTACACCGCTCACCCGCCACTGTATAGCATTGTACTCTGTGTCGCTGCTGGGAATAGTGGTACACCGCTCACCCGCCACTGTATAGCATTGTGCTCTGTGTCGCTGCTGGGAATAGTGGTACACCGCTCACCCGCCACTGTATAGCATTGTGCTCTGTGTCGCTGCTGGGAATAGTGGTACACCGCTCACCCACCACTGTATAGCATTTCTGTACTGCCACTGTACTGCTGCCAGTCAGCGTGTACTTTAAGGATAAGTGAAATGAGGAAGAAATCCGGTGAAAGAGGGAGGGGCAAGGGAAGAGGTGTTTCCCCTGACGGTTCACGTACAGGCCACAGGGGAGCACCCAAGAAAACCCACTCAATACCGCCCATGTTGTCCAGGACAACAACCCTCACAAATCCAAAAGAACAGGACCAGATAATTACTTGGATGACCTCTCAAGCGTCCAGCAGTGGGTTAAGCAGCACCAGCACATCACGCACGAGGTCCGAGTCCTCAGCCAGTTACAAGGAGCCAGTGGGCACAAAGCTGACACAACCGGCAGCGACACCACGCACACAACTGCCAGATAACCAGTCCGATGAATTACCTCAGGACACAATGGGGTATTCGCAGGAGCTATTCCCAGCCCAACAAACTTCCACCTTTTAAAGGTCAATGGAGGAACAGCCAGAAATGTTGTGCCCGGATTCACAACCATTAACTGTGGGAAATGCACCGCGCACTGAAATACAAGGCGAGTCTGAGGAGGACTCGGAAACCCAAATCCCAGAGCAAGTTGGGCAGGAGGGGTTGCAATTGCAGGAGGTCGGCCGAGAAGCTCTGGAAGACGACGTTGGAGTGAGCTGCGCAGAGGTTGTTCTGGGGAGCTCTACTCCACGGCGGCGGCACCCCACAATGACATATGACGAGTTTCAGGAGATGGAAGAGGAGGGTATGGACAATGTGGACAGAGACCCAGATTTTGTTTGTGAACAAGAACATCGCCGTCGTAGCAGCAGCAGCACAGATGAGTCTGTTGAAGAACCCACTGCTGCACGAGTTCGCCTTGTGCCACAAGGTAGGCGGCGCGCAATTTCAGGCACCACAAGCGTGGAAGTTCAAGTGAGAGGCAAAAGAGGCGCAAACAGAAATCGCCAGCAAGGAAGGTGCTCCAAAGTCTGGGCTTTCTTTGAAGACTGCACTGAGGATGGTACTATGGCGATTTGCAAGGTGTGCAAGACCCGCCTGAGCAGGGGGAAAAGTATTAACAACCTCTCCACCACCAGCATGAGCCGCCACATGCTATCCAAACATCCCACTCTGTGGGCAAACGCGGCAGGACAGGGTACCAGCAACACTGCCTCCCTTGGGGTCACCAGACTCACCACCAGACCCGCCTCAGCAGCAGCAGTAGCCCAGCCATTGCGTGGTTCACAACATTCACAAACATCAGACGCTGACACTGTCACTTTCCGGAGTAGTGCTCTTGAGGTCTCCCAGTGTTCATCAAACACAACAACCAACAGCCCTTCAGTGTGCAGCCCTACGATTCAGTTGTCTGTCTCGGAGATGTTTGATCGCAAGAGGAAATTGCCAGCAAATGACCCCCGGGCCGTGGCAGTAACAGCCAGCAAAGCCAAGCTTCTGGCCTGCGAAATGCTGCCATATCGAGTGATGGGGACAAACAGCTTCAAGGGCATGATGTCAGTGGCCATCCCACGTTACGTGGTTCCCAGCCGCTACCACTTTGCGCGCTCTGCAGTGCCTGAGTTGCATGAGCACGTGGTCAGCAAAATAACCAGAAGCTTGAAGAATGCCGTTGCCTGCAAGGTTCACCTCACCACTGACACCTGGACGAGTGCGTTCGGCCAGGGTCGATACATCTCCCTTACCGCGCACTGGGTGAACCTTGTGGAGCCTGGCAGTGATTCCTCACCTGCTACAGCGCGGGTGTTGCCCACGCCGCAAACAGCTGCACCGCCGTCCCTCCCACTGGATAACAACAGCAGCACCTACCTCTCTGACTCCTTCTCCTCCAACGCATCTCAAAGCTGTACCTCATCCGGAAACGCTAACCCAGCAGCAGTAGGATCGTGGAAGCAGTGCAGCACAGCTGTTGGCATGCGTCAGCAAGCGTTGCTGAAGCTGATCTGCCTTGGGGATAAGCAGCACACAGGGGAGGAAATTTGGAGGGGAATAAAGGAACAGACGGATTTGTGGCTGGCACCGCTGGACCTGAAACCGGGCATGGTTGTGTGTGATAATGGGAGTAATCTCATTCGCGCTTTAAGGTTGGCTAAGCTGACACACATCCCTTGCCTGGCGCACGTGATGAACCTAGTAGTTTAGCGGTTCCTGAGGACATACCCAGGCGTGGCCGATCTTCTGTTGAAGGTGCGACGAGTGGCCAAACATTGTAGAAATTCCAGAACTGCTTCGGGGGCACTCGCCAAGATGCAGGAGCGCTTCAATCTCCCCCACCATCGCTTGCTGTGTGATGTCCCTACGCGCTGGAATTCTACGCTGCACATGCTAGCCCGCTTTTGCGAGCAGAAGAGTGCAGTGGTCCAGTACATGACGGCGCAGTACCGAGGCGCATCCGGACAGCTGCCAAGCTTCTGTGGATCCGATTGGGCCAACATGTTGGACCTCTGCCAAGTCCTCCAAAATTTTGAGCAGTCCACGTTGCTTGTGAGCAGTGACAACTCTTCAGTCAGCATTACCATACCACTGCTGTGTTTACTGAAGAGGTCAATGTTGAAAATCAAGGAAACAGCTGTCATGATGCAACTGGGGGAATCTGAAGGAGAAAACGATCAGCGTGATGGTACCAAAATCAGGCCATCTGCCTCAGGAAACGCTGGCCCCAGCAGCTATGACGAAGAAGAGGAGGAGGAACAGCTGGAGTTGGAGCAGGAATTTCATGCCACCACTGACGAGGGCCAGAGCGGTGCACGTTGGACTTCCACAATTCAGCGCGAATGGTCAGCAGAAGCAGACCAGGAAGAAGGTGACGACTATGATGCATCACAACAACTATCACAACGCTCACAAGAGGATGATGAGGATTCTGGCAGGACTCTGGCACACATGGCTCAATTCATGCTAGACTGCATTGAACGCGACCCATGCATTGTGCGCATTCTGGACAACACCAATTACTGGGTTTATACACTTCTGGATCCACGGTACAAACACAATGTTCCAAAACTGCTTGAAGAAAGAGTCAGACAGGTCAAAATGGAAGAATACCAGCAGGCCCTTGTGGAGACTTTAGAGAGGAGATTGACATCCTCCCCCTCCTCTAGCCAGTTGTACGCCGACAGACTGACTTCCGCAAACCCAGGACGACCAGGAGGGCAGCAAACAACACAAGCCACAGCTAGTGCCCAAAAGGGAATGGTATCGGCAGTGTCCTTGGAGTGGGAAAATTTTCTGACACCCATGCAGCAGCAGCCCACAGAACAGCAAGCGTGCAGATCCACCTCCAACACCGATCGCCTGGAGAAGATGGTCAAGGACTACATGTCAGATGGCGTAGCTGTGTCGAACAATCCATCTGCACCCTTCAACTATTGGGTATCGAAGCTAGACACCTGGCACGAACTGGCAATGTACGCAATAGAGGTGCTGGCTTGCCCGGCAGCCAGCGTTATGTCGGAACGCTGTTTCAGTGCTGCCGGAGGCATCGTCACAGATCGGCGTATCCGCCTCTCCACAGAAAATGCAGACCGTCTGACTCAAATTAAAATGAATCAATCCTGGATTGGAAACGACTATGCAACACTCCCGGACCCCAACCAAGTAACATGAACAATGACCATCTGTGATGGGTTAGCGTTGCCGGTCCCTGTTTATTGAACCTCTCATCTTTATTACATTTATGACTGCATGGCGGCAAAAAGCATTGCTATATCCGCACGCTTTTTGTCCTCATGCAAGGCCTGGGTTGTTGTGTCTCAAAGCGTGGCCTTCTCCTCCTGCGCCTCCTCCTGTTCCATCACGTGTGCTGCTGCTGCTGCTGCTGGGTTAGCGTTGCCAGTCCCTGTTTATGGAACCTCTCATCTTTATTACATTTGTGACTGCATGGCGGAAAAAAGCATGCTATCCGCACGCTTCTTGTCCTCCTGCAAGGCCTGGGTTGTTGTGTCTCAAAGCGTGGCCTTCTCCTCCTGCGCCTCCTTCTGTTACATCACGTGTGCTGCTGCTGGGTTAGCGTTTCCGGTCCCTGTTTATGGAACCTCTTATCTTTATTACATTTATGACTGCATGGCGGTACAAAGCATGCTATCCGCACGCTTCTTGTCCTCATGCAAGGCCTGGGTTGTTGTGTCTCAAAGCGTGGCCTTCTCCTCCTGCGCCTCCTCCTGTTCCATCACCTCCGCTGCTGCTTGGTTAGCGTGCCGGTCCCTGTTTATGGAACCTCTCATCTTTATTACATTTATGACTGCATGGCGGTAAAAAGCATGCTATATCCGCACGCTTCTTGTCCTCATGCAAGGCCTGGGTTGTTGTGTCTCAAAGCGTGGCCTTCTCCTCCTGCGCCTCCTCCTGTTCCATCACGTGTGCTGCTGCTGCTGCTGGGTTAGCGTTGCCGGTCCCTGTTTATGGAACCTCTCATCTTTATTACATTTATGACTGCATGGCGGAAAAAAGCATGCTATCCGCACGCTTCTTGTCCTCCTGCAAGGCCTGGGTTGTTGTGTCTCAAAGCGTGGCCTTCTCCTCCTGCGCCTCCTCCTGTTCCATCACGTCTGCTGCTGCTGGGTTAGCGTTGCCGGTCCCTGTTTATGGAACCTCTTATCTTTATTACATTTATGACTGCATGGCGGTACAAAGCATGCTATCCGCACGCTTCTTGTCCTCATGCAAGGCCTGGGTTGTTGTGTCTCAAAAAGCGTGGCCTTCTCCTCCTGCGCCTCCTCCTGTTCCATCACGTGTGCTGCTGCTGGTGCTGGGTTAGCGTTACCGGTCCCTTTTCCTGGAACCTCTTCTCTGTATTACATGTATGACTGCCTGGCGACAAAAAGCATGTTACCTGTGCAAAGAAACATGACATTTTCCACATTTAAAAGACAGTTTTTCCTTTGAAACTTTACAATCAATTTTCTCAAAAACTATAAGCTCTTTTTCAAATATTTTTTTTCCTCTTGTACCCACTCCCAAGGTGCACATACCCTGCAAATTTGGGGTATGTAGCATGTAAGGAAGCTTTAAAAAGCACGAAAGTTTGGGTCCCCATTGACTTCCATTATGTTCGGAGTTCGGCGTGAACACCCGAACATCGCGGCGATGTTCGGCGAACCCGAACATCTAGGTGTTCTCCCAACACTACCCTCCAGGATGGATATAAAGAAAAGTATTTACTATGGTGTCAGAATTCAGACACAGGAAAAGGTGTTACAGGTGCAAAACATTTATTGTGAGGGGGGCCAAATAATGTTTTATTTTTATTTAAAGAGAAAGAACCGAGAGCCAAATATGGTGTAGTAAGTCGAGGCAATTGGTATAATGAAAAAGAGTAAGTAATATACTCACAAACCAGGGTTACCTCCAGGTAACCACTGTATAGGCAGGTGAGGAGATTAGCCTGTCCCCACTCAGGACTAAGAAGTCGCTCTCTGTAGATGTGAGAAGAAAGGGGTATCCCCCTCCACCAAGGGTGGATATATACTATGTTATATGCTGAACAGAGGCGCCAAAAGGATAAAAACAAAATTTAAAATATTTAAAATTGCTTGGGAGGCAGTGGTGGACTTACCTCCCTCAGGTAGACACAAAAAACTGTGTAGTTAAACAACGGTAAATTTATTGGTACACTCCAGGATTTTTATACAACGCGTTTCGCAGGTCTACACCTGCTTCATCAGGCAATGGAGGTAGGAGTACACTATTAGGAACAAAAAGGCACGTATTGGTATGTGATCAGACAGGCAGGATAAATATTCAATTGGTATGGTATGGTATTGGTATGCAGTGATGCTCGGATACCCCTTTTTATAATTCGAGTTTGGTCGAATTCGAATAGTAAATTATTCGAATTCGGTCGAATATTCGAGTCGAATATTTGTTACTATTCGATTCGACCTCGGACTTCGACCTCACTATTCGAGTTGGTATTCGAGCTCATTATTCGAGCTGACTATTCGAATTGGCCTTAAATAGCTTCCAACACTTGTTTTGAGGGTGAATGATGCAAGAAACATCTTTTTTTCCAAGTAACAACAGCAAGTGATTATGTGGGGATGTTCCTTTAAAAAAAAAAAGGTGGAAAGAGAAGTTGTGTCCAAAATGTTGTTCAGTACTGTATATACTTCTTCTTCTTCTTTATCTTCTATATCTTCTTCTTCTTCTTCTATATCTTCTTCTTCTATATCTTCTTCTTCTATATCTTCTTCTTCTTCTTCTATATCGTCTTCTTCTTCTTCTTCTTCTTCATCTTCTTCATCATCATCTTCTTCTTCATCTTCTTCTTCTTCCTCATCATCTTCTTCATCTTCTTCTTCTTCTTCTTCTTCATCTTCTTCATTTTCTTCATCTTCTTCTTCTTCATCTTCTTCATCTTCTTCTCCTTCTTCTCCTTCTTCTCCTTCTTCTTCTTCTTCTTCTTCTTCTTCTTCTCCTTCTTTTTCTATATCGTCTTTTTCTTCTTCACTTATTTCTCTTTTATATATTTTTTTTTAAAGAAATGCAGCTATTTTTGAGCGTAATAAATAGCTGGTTGCGCACGCATGTTGGAAGCGCCATTGTATGTGCTCCCTGGCAGTAAAAACACACAGACAGCAGGAGGTAAATTCAGCAGCAGGAGGAGGAGGATGATTGTGTGGCAGCAGGCAGTCAATGAGGCAGGCAGCGTGACATAATAGCCCTGGTACCTAGCGGTGATACCAGGGCTGTAAATAAACACAGCAGGAGGTCCCAGACAGCGGTCGTGCAGCCCACATCGTGTCCAATACGCAACTGGGACAACACAGTTTTCAACCCGGGCACCTCAGAAAAAATTAAACCTTTTTTTTTTTTTGGTTTATTTGTTTTGTTTTTACAACAAATTACACAGACAGATATAGCTATTGTTTGACGTAATAGCTGGTGGCAGAGTGGCAGCAGAAGGTAATTCTGTGTACCCTGGCAGTGGGAAACACAGACAGACAGCAGCAGCAGCAGGAGGAATGGAGGAGTAATGTGAGCAACTATTGTTTGACGTAATAGCTGGTGGCAGAGTGGCAGCAGAAGGAAATTCTGTGTACCCTGGCAGTGGGAAACACAGACAGACAGCAGCAGCAGCAGGAGGAATGGAGGAGTAGTGTGAGTGTGGCAGCAGGCCAGGCAGGCAGCGTGACATAATAGCCCTGGTACTTAGCGGTGATACCAGGGCTGTAAATAAACAAAGCAGGAGGTCCCAGACAGCGGTCGTGCAGCCCACATCGTGTCCAATACACAACTGGGACAACACAGTTTTCAACCCGGGCACCTCAGAAAAATTAAACCTTTTTTTTTTTTGATTTATTTGTTTTGTTTTTACAACAAATTACACAGACAGATATAGCTATTGTTTGACGTAATAGCTGGTGGCAGAGTGGCAGCAGAAGGTAAATCTGTGTACCCTGGCAGTGGGAAACACAGACAGACAGCAGCAGCAGCAGGAGGAATGGAGGAGTAATGTGAGCAACTATTGTTTGACGTAATAGCTGGTGGCAGAGTGGCAGCAGAAGGTAATTCTGTGTACCCTGGCAGTGGGAAACACAGACAGACAGCAGCAGCAGCAGGAGGAATGGAGGAGTAATGTGAGCAACTATTGTTTGACGTAATAGCTGGTGGCAGAGTGGCAGCAGAAGGAAATTCTGTGTACCCTGGCAGTGGGAAACACAGACAGACAGCAGCAGCAGCAGGAGGAATGGAGGAGTAGTGTGAGTGTGGCAGCAGGCCAGGCAGGCAGCGTGACATAATAGCCCTGGTACCTAGCGGTGATACCAGGGCTGTAAATAAACACAGCACGAGGTCCCAGACAGCGGTCGTGCAGCCCACATTGTGTCCAATACACAACTGGGACAACACAGTTTTCAACCCGGGCACCTCAGAAAAATTAAACCTTTTTTTTTATGGTTTATTTGTTTTGTTTTTACAACAAATTACACAGACAGATATAGCTATTGTTTGACGTAATAGCTGGTGGCAGAGTGGCAGCAGAAGGTAATTCTGTGTACCCTGGCAGTGGGAAACACAGACAGACAGCAGCAGCAGGAGGAATGGAGGAGGAATGTGAGCAACTATTGTTTGACGTAATAGCTGGTGGCAGAGTGGCAGCAGAAGGTAAATCTGTGTACCCTGGCAGTGGGAAACACAGACAGACAGCAGCAGCAGCAGGAGGAATGGAGGAGGAATGTGAGCAACTATTGTTTGACGTAATAGCTGGTGGCAGAGTGGCAGCAGAAGGTAATTCTGTGTACCCTGGCAGTGGGAAACACAGACAGACAGCAGCAGCAGCAGGAGGAATGGAGGAGTAATGTGAGCAACTATTGTTTGACGTAATAGCTGGTGACAGAGTGGCAGTAGAAGGTAATTCTGTGTACCCTGGCAGTGGGAAACACAGACAGACAGCAGCAGCAGCAGGAGGAATGGAGGAGTAGTGTGAGTGTGGCAGCAGGCCAGGCAGGCAGCGTGACATAATAGCCCTGGTACCTAGCGGTGATACCAGGGCTGTAAATAAACACAGCACGAGGTCCCAGACAGCGGTCGTGCAGCCCACATCGTGTCCAATACACAACTGGGACAACACAGTTTTCAACCCGGGCACCTCAGAAAAATTTAACCTTTTTTTTTTTATGGTTTATTTGTTTTGTTTTTACAACAAATTACACAGACAGATATAGCTATTGTTTGACGTAATAGCTGGTGGCAGAGTGGCAGCAGAAGGTAATTCTGTGTACCCTGGCAGTGGGAAACACAGACAGACAGCAGCAGCAGCAGGAGGAATGGAGGAGTAATGTGAGCAACTATTGTTTGACGTAATAGCTGGTGGCAGAGTGGCAGCAGAAGGAAATTCTATGTACCCTGGCAGTGGGAAACACAGACAGACAGCAGAAGCAGCAGGAGGAATGGAGGAGTAGTGTGAGTGTGGCAGCAGGCCAGGCAGGCAGCGTGATATAATAGCCCTGGTACCTAGCGGTGATACCAGGGCTGTAAATAAACACAGCACGAGGTCCCAGACAGCGGTCGTGCAGCCCACATCGTGTCCAATACACAACTGGGACAACACAGTTTTCAACCCGGGCACCTCAGAAAAATTAAACCTTTTTTTTTTTTTTGGTTTATTTGTTTTGTTTTTTATAGAAAATTACACAGACAGATATAGCTATTGTTTGACGTAATAGCTGGTGGCAGAGTGGCAGCAGAAGGTAAATCTGTGTACCCTGGCAGTGGGAAACACAGACAGACAGCAGAAGGGCAGTACACAGCAGCCCACTGTAGGTGTAAAATGTGTGGCTGCAGGCGACGTAATAGTCAAAGTGAACCAGGCTGGCTTAGTGAGCAGGAGCCAGGAGGTGGTAAAGGGTGGTAAGGCACATTAACGATGGTTCTTCAGTTCATGTCCCCCTCTCGCCGACAACAGGGGCCAGGAACTCGCCTTCCACCCACGCCTGGTTCATCTTGAGAAACGTCAGTCTGTCCACAGACTTGTGAGACAGACGTGAGCGTTTCTCGGTGACCACGCCACCAGCTGCACTGAAGCAGCGCTCGGACAGCACGCTGGAAGGGGGACAGGACAGCACTTCCAGGGCGTACTGCGCCAGCTCGCTCCAGATCTCCAGGCGCTTGACCCAATACTCCATGGGATCAACAGGGGCATCGCTGTCAAGCCCGCTGTAGGACCCCATGTAGTCAGCCACCATTCGGGTCAGGCGCTGGCTGTGACCGGAGGAGGATGCTGCTGCATGCACCTCCTCTCTAGTCACTGCTGCCGGAGCCTCTACAGTCCTGTAGAGCTCGTTGCTGAGAGACAGCAGGTCTGTGGGGCGCTTGCTGCTGGATGCAGGCACCTGCTGCTGCCTCTGTGCTGGCTGGACAGTGGGGGTGGAAGGCTGGGGGAAGGCTTCCTTCAAGCGCTCAACAAGGGCCTGCTGCAAGCTCCTTATTTGTTGCGCTGGGTCTCCTCCTGCAGGCGGCAGGAACTGGCTCAACTTCCCCTTGAGGCGTGGGTCCAACATCATGCTGATCCAGATGTCCTCCCCCTACTTCATCTGGATCACCCTGGGGTCCTTGCGCAGGCACGTCAGCATGTGCGCTGCCATTGGGAAGAGGCGGGCCACGTGTGCTGGCACATCGGCGGCAGTGCTGTCCTCATCCTCCTCCTCTCCCTCCTCAGCCTCATCCTCTCTCCACCCCCGCACCAACTCAGCTGCACTGTGCTGATCCCCCTCATCAGCAGCAAGGTCAGGGACCTCCACCAAGTCCTCCTCCTCCTCCCCCTCAGAGGTGGACTGTGCAGCTGCATGACGCTCCTGCTGGTCCAAGGCTGCCGCTCCCTGTTCCAGCAAAGCATCGAGGGCCCTGTTCAGCAGACAAACCAGGGGCACCCACTCGCAGACCATAGCATGGTCCCTGCTCACCATGTTAGTGGCCTGCAGAAAGGGAGCCAGCACTAAGCACACCTGCTGCATGTGCCTCCAGTCATCATCGGGGACGATGAACGGGATGTTGCTGGTCCTGTCCCTTCTCTGAGCGGCGGACACAGTGGCCAGGGCAAGGTACTGGTTGACAGCGTGCTTCTGTTCAACCAGACGCTCCAACATCGCCAGGGTGGAGTTCCAGCGAGTCGGAACGTCAAGGATCAGCCGATGGCGTGGCAGCTCTAGCTCCTTTTGCACGTCTTCCAGGCTCGCACAGGATGCAGCCGAGCGCCGGAAGTGACGCACAACGTTCCTTGCCATTTCCAGCAGTTCGCCCATCCCCTGGTAGGTGCGCAAGAACTTCTGCACCACCAGGTTCAGCACGTGGGCAAGACAGGGGATGTGGGTCAGGTTTCCCCTGTCTATTGCGGCAACCAGATTGGCCCCATTGTCGGCCACCACCTCTCCGACTCTGAGGCCTCTGGGGGTCAGCCAAATCCTCTCCTGCTCCTGGAGTTTGGCCAACACATGGGTTGCCGTCAGTTTGGTCTTCCCAAGGCTGATCAAGTGCAGCAGCGCTTGGCAGTGGCGGGCCTTCACGCTGCTGCTGAGGCGTGGGGTTTGGCCAGGTGTGCCGGAGGATGGCAGAGGATCGGAGGAACCTGCTGCAGTTCCCCTGACCCTGCGGGGTGGCACCACCCACTGTGTTGCTGCTGCTGCTGTGCCCGCTGCTGCTCTCCCATCCTCACCCCCTTCCACCAAGCTGACCCAGTGGACAGTGAAGGACAGGTAGCGGTCTGTCCCGAAGCGGCTGCTCCAGGAGTCCATGGTGACGTGGACCCTTTCACCAACCGCGTGCTCCAGCCCTCACTCCACATTGGCCATCACAAAGCGGTGCAGTGCAGGAATGGCCTTGCGGGCGAAGAAGTGTCTGCTGGGGAGCTGCCAGTCTGGGGCTGCACAAGCAAGCAGCGCACGCATGTCGCTCCCCTCCTGCACGAGCGTGTACGGCAGGAGTTGGGAGCACATGGCCCGTGCCAGCAAGCCGTTCAGCTGCCGCACGCGACGGCTGCTGGAAGGCAGAGCCCTAACCACCCCCTGGAAGGACTCGCTCAAAAGGCTCTGGCGTGGCCTTTTGCTGGCACGGGAATCAGCAGACACAGCAGAGGAGGCCACTGAGGACTGGCTGCCAGAACAGGCCTCAGTGTAGGCGGCAGGAGTTGCAGAGGGGGGAGGAGCAGTGCGTTTCCGCACTCCTGCTGGTGCTGCTGGAGGAGCAGGAGGGCGGGTGGCTGCTGTTGCTGCTGCTGCTGCTGCTGCTGCTGAAGGCTGTGCAGTGATGGGTGTGGTGCCACTGCCAGCACCAGATGCCTTCAGCCTCTGGAACTCCTCATGCTGGTGGAAATGTTTAGCAGCAAGGTGGTTGATGAGCGAGCTGGTGCTGAACTTTAAGGGGTCTGCACCTCTGCTCAACTTCCGCTGACAGTGGTTGCAAGTGGCGTACTTGCTGTACACTGTGGGCATGGTGAAAAACCACCAGATTGGTGACAAAAACAACCCCCTACGGCCTGGAGCCACTGCTGCCTGTCTCCCTGTGGTGGTTGGGGCGGGGGCTTGGGTGCAGCTGGTGGTGGTACTGGCAGATGCTGCTGCTGCTGAGCCTGAGACACCAGCAGGCTGTGGGACCTGCCTACTGCTGCCAATGCTTGCAATGATGCGCCTCCTTGCAAGGCCCACAAGCGCATCCTCCTCCTCCTCAGAGCTGCTGATGACGACATCCCCTGGAGCTGGTGGCTGGGTGCCTTTGTCTGTCACCGTGTCATCATCATCCTCCCCCTCCTGAAACATGTCCTGCTGGGATGATGACCCCCCAAACTCCTCTCCTGATGCATGGATGGGCTGCTTGACTGTCGCCACAGTCTTGCTGTCCAATCCCTCCTCCCCCAAAGTGCCCATCAGCATCTCCTCCTCAAGATCGCCAACAACAGCAGACAATTTACTCATGATGCCTGGGGTCAAAAGACTGCTGAATGACAGGTCGGCGAGTGACGGTGAACTGGCCTCCTCCCCAGGCCCTGCTGGGCGGCTGCTGCGAACAGGGGTGGTGGTGGTGGTGGTGGTGGTGAGGGTGGAGGCCTCGGATGCAGAGCTGATGGCGGGCTGCTCATCCTCCGTCATCAGTTGCACCACAGTGTCTGCATCCTTTTCCTCAATGGGACGTTTCCGACCCGGCTGGAGGAAAATCGGAGCAGGTGCTACACGCTGCTGCTGCTGTGTCTCTGCAGCGTGAGTTGCAGATGCTCCTGCTGGGCGGCGCCCAAGGCGTCCACGGCCAGTGGCTATAGGAGGAATGTTAGCCACTGACGCTGCTGCTGCGGAACTGTGCATGGTGGCGCGGCCGCGGCTTGCCACAATGCTGCTCCCTCTCCTCCTGATTCCCTTGCTGCCCTTCCCCTTGCCCAAACCGCGCTGGCTGCCACTTCCAGACATCTTAGATGTTTTGGGCGTAAACACAAAAGTTTTTTAAAAGGGCAGGTGAAAAGTGGGGTACTTTAATGGAGTGGGTTGGTGGGTGAGGTGACACTAATCACTAAGTGATTAGATCGCTAACTGATTAGTACAGTACAAATACAAAATACAATAATCGGTAATCAGTAAGTGTGAACAGTGAACAGTGAGTGTGTCCCCTAGTACACTAACTAGAAATTACAATAATCAGTAGTAATCACAAGGAAATAGAGTGTGTGTACACTACAGACAGTGAGTGCACGCACGCGCACACACGCGCAGGAGCTAGCCTATGAACAGTGACTGAGTGAGTGTCCCTAGTACAGTAAGTAAGTAGTAACAGTCAGGAAGTACAACTAGAAATTACAATAATCAATAGTAATCACAAGGAAATAGAGTGTGTGTACACTACAGACAGTGAGTGCACGCACGCGCAAACACGCGCAGGAGCTAGCCTATGAACAGTGACTGAGTGAGTGTCCCTAGTACAGTAAGTAAGTAGTAACAGTCAGGAAGTACAACTAGAAGTTACAACTTAATCAGATTCAGTAATCAGTAGTAATCACAAGGAAATAGAGTGTGTGTACACTACAGACAGTGCACACGCACACACACGCAGGAGCTAGCCTATGAACAGTGACTGAGTGAGTGTCCCTAGTACAGTAAGTAAGTAGTAACAGTCAGGAAGTACAACTAGAAATTACAATAATCAATAGTAATCACAAGGAAATAGAGTGTGTGTACACTACAGACAGTGGGCTCGATTCACAAAGCGGTGATAACCCAGTTATCACGCCTAAAAGACTTTAGGCGTGATAACCTTTGCACTGTGCGCGCGTACGCGCGTACGTGCGCGCGCAAAGTCCCATAGGGCTTAATGGGAGCTTCGCGCGCAAAACTTTGCGCGCAGAAAATTTGCGCGAGTTTCTTCTTATCATGCCTAAACTGAGTTTAGGCGTGATAAAGGGGTTTTCACTCGCGTGCAAACACTTTGCACCGCTTTGTGAATCAGGCCCCGTGAGTGCACGCACGCGCACACACGCGCAGGAGCTAGCCTATGAACAGTGACTGAGTGAGTGTCCCTAGTACAGTAAGTAAGTAGTAACAGTCAGGAAGTACAACTAGAAATTACAATAATTAATCAGTAATCAGAAGGAAATAGAGTGTGTGTACACTACAGACAGTGCACGCACACACACACGGTCACACGCAGGAGCTACGAACAAACAGTGACAGTGAGTGTCCTAGTTAGTCCTAGTACAGTTATATAACTACAATACAAAATACAATCACTCAGTAGTACTAGTAAAGGACAGCAGAAATACTGGTATAGATGAGAAGAAATAAACTAACAGAGGACAGGAGAGAACAGCTGAGCTGCCCACACAGGCAGGCCCTGAGGCCTAAAGTTGTGTAAGCTTGCCTGCAGCAGCTGGCTCTCTAGTAACACACAAGCTACTAACTAAAATACAATGTCTATCTAACTAACAACAATATAGGTGTATATAGGAGGTGTATGTGAGCAAAAACGCTAGGTGAATGACCACAATAAAGCTCTTGCTAAGCCAAAGCACAAAGGAGCAGATCTCTCTCTGTACAAAGTCAGGCAAGGATGGAAAAACCGAACATGGCGGCCGCTATTTATAGGGTAGGGGCTGGCCAGGGTCCCCCTCAGTGATTGGCTGCCGTCAGAGGGCCTGGGAGCCCTCTGATTGGCTCTGAGGACATCAATCTGGGCTATGACGCTATTCGAGCTCGGTATTCGAGCTCGAATAGCGCAGTTAGCTCGAATAGCGTGAATAGTGAATGTGCTATTCGAGTTCACTCGAATAGCCCATTCGAATATCCAGCTATTCGGAGCTTGAATACCGAGCTCGAATAGCTGAAAAAGAGCTTGAATATTCGAGCTACTCGAATATTCGAGCTCTGTTGAGCACCACTATTGGTATGTGGTTAAGCAGGATAAATATTCAAGCAATTTCTTTGTAGAAACGTGTGTGTTAAGGTAGAAATTATTAGAGAAGGGGATCGGGGGTTTCTATATTACTGAGGACAAAGGAGGGGGGGGGGGAGTGGCATTTTTTTGGGGTAAACTTGGATTTGGTTGGCCGGGGAGAGAACAAGTGCGAGGCATAGTGTGGACATGGGTAGGAGGAGGGAGGGAGCAGCAGGAGGGGGGGGGAAGTTGGGAACTGGCTGGTGCGGGTAAGGAGGTGGGTGCTGTAGTGGGGATTAGGTATAGTGATAGTGAGAGCCATATATATATATATTCTTTTGGGAGACAAGCCATGAGATAGAGGGAAAAAGCTTTTTTTCAAAAGGTTTAGGAGTAGAGTTTATGTCAAGGGAGGTTGAGAGATAGGCAGATCTAGGGGAAAAAAACGTGGAACTCACCAGCAGCAAGTCAGAATCACACCTGGCGCCTTTGTGCCTAGGTGTTACTGACCCGCTGTTTAAGTACTGGAAAGAACGCCCCCAATTACCTGTAAGCTGGGGCGGGCCAGTGGCTGCCACGCTGGCATTGTACGCGCCGTCATTGCGCATCATCAGGGTGCGCCGATCTGTTACCATGACGCCGCATTGGGGGCAGGATGGAACGCGATGACGCGTATTGACTTCCGCATTGGGAAGATGAAGGTGCTACGTCATTTCCGCCTGGCGGCAATGACGTAAAGTACGAGCGCTACAACTGCGCATGTGTGGGGAGGTCCTGCGCCATATTGTGTATGGGCAAACGGCCAGGACAGACCTTATAAGAGATTAGAGTAGGAATGAAGGGTAGAAACGGCAATAATAAGCCAGATAGTGTGTCTAAGACGAAAGTGTGCTGATCCTAGGTTGTAAACCTATCCTCGGACCATTATTAATATCGAAAAACTCTGGTCATTTGTATTTAACACAAAGAATGGTTCTTTATCTCATTACGCTAGCAGCATCTAGTGGGCAGTTTTGGTAGTGTGGTGAACAAATGTACTTCTATTAAATATAAGGTTTGCTCAACATAGCCAGATGATTTTATGAAAAACAAAAAGGGATAAAAGGTTGTATAAAAAGAGGGAAATAAATATTGGAGAAAAAGGAGGATAAAAATATACATAAATATAAGAAAATATACATTTTCTTAAAATAGTAAGCAACGCAATAACCTGAGGGAGGTAAGTCCACCACTGCCTCCCAAGCAATTTTAAATATTTTAAATTTTGTTTTTATCCTTTTGGCGCCTCTGTTCAGCATATAACATTTTTTTTTATTTATTCATCATGAATAGAGTTTACTGTAAATGCGCTTTAAAGAGAATCTGTACTGTAAAATTCTTACAATAAAAAGCATAACATTCTATTCATTATGTTCTCCTGGGCCCCTCTGTGCTGTTTCTGTCACTCCCTGCTGCAATCCTGGTTTGTAATTGCCAGTTTTAGGCAGTGTTTACAAACTAAAGACATGGCTGCTAACCAGAGTGTAATAGACTGAGAGGAGCTTAGTTTGTGACTCACACAGAGCCTGCAGGGGGCATGGAGAGGGTGTGTATAGCGTCTATCCTATCACAAGCAGAGCAGCACATTCCTGCCTGAGTGCCTGAGCCCAACAAAGCTGTAAGAGGAAAGAAGATTAGATTATATAACAGAGATAATACAGCCACTGTGCAACTAGGTAAGGCTGCAGTAAGACAGACCACATTAGAACAGCTATAGGAACATATAGGATAGAAGAAATAAGGCTGAACATTTTGTTACAGAGTCTCTTTAACAATATAGTAAAGCCTGCCATACATTGACAGACTTTCTGCCTCACACTGGCACATGCTGCACATGTAGTGATGATCATAAAATGCTAATTATGATTACACCAAATCTTTATGTCATTTTTTACATACGTAATTATGATTTGAACATTGAACTGATTTCGTATAGTCCGTTCTTAATGTCGCATAATTTTGTGCTGACTTTAGAGGTTGATAGCAAAGCCCCCATACATGCTATTATCACCAAAATTTGTTACATATGTTAAAGCGGTTTAAAACCCGGACATAATATTCAATAAAAACATGTTTTCCTACATTTTATATGCCATACGGTTATCATATTTGCATTTGTGCATAAGTATTATTATTCATTTAGATATTATAGGTTCCCAAAAGTACAATCTTTTGCTTTGTGAGCTGACTTTGCATTTTATTAATAACTGGTTTTATTAATTGCTGTATTGCAGGCAGACATGCTTTCGGTGTCTCTCTGTCTCCAGCAGCTTCTCCACAGTCAGAGAATGTGTCACATTCCTCACTTGATACATTTAAGTAAACACAAGATAACATAATCTAAAGTTCAGATGCGTCCACATTTCACTGCACTGAACTTTCAAGCTGTGTGTGTAACCCTTCGAATGCTGGTCTAGTAAAACAAAAAAAATGCTGGTTGCGTTTAATATGCTGTAAATAATGTTTTAGAGCAAAGATGAAATGCTGGGTTATGTTCCGCTTAAAGGAAAAGGGTGGTGAACAAGGCAAAAAAAAGGTAAAAAATTCAAAAAAGACCTTGTAGTTTTTGAGAAAATTGATTTTAAAAATGCAAAGAAAAACATAGTTTTTAAACTCAGAAAAATGGCAGTTTAAAACCCATTTTTTCCTTTTTGAAAACAATCTTCTTTGCCCTTGTTTCCACCCTTCTCTTTAAAGAGGCACTATGGCAAAAAACTGTAAAATGTAAAATATGTGCTAACATAGACAAATAAGAAGTACATTTTTTTCCAGAGTAAAATGAGCCATAAATTACTTTTCTCCTATGTTTCTGTTACTTACAGTAGGTAGTCGAAATCTGACAGAAGTGACTAGTCCATCTCTTCATGGGGGATTCTCAGCAAGGCTTTTATTCTTTATAAAGATATTCCCTAAAAAGGATATAAACAATGATGCTGTCCAGCTTCCCTGCTCGCTACACAGTTTTTTGGCAGTTGGACGGAGCAACTACCATTTACTAAGTGCTTTTGAAAATAAATAAATCCCTGAGAATCCCCTATGAAGAGATGGACTAGTCCAAAACCTTCTGTCAGATTTCTACTACCTGCTGCAAGTGACAGCAACATAGGAGAAAATTAATTTATGGCTCATTTTACTCTGGAAAAAAAAACATACTTCTTATTTGTATTTGTTTGCACATATTTTAAATTTTACAATTATTTTGCCATAGTGCCCCTTTAACATATATAGCAATTTTGGTAGCAATAGCATGTATAGGGGCTTTGATATTACTGTAGCTGTAAAGGTGGCACAAAATTATGCGTAAATTATGCAAAATTGCAAAATTACAGTTCTTTATTATGTTTACAAGCTAAATTAATTACGATTGTACCCGAAGTTTAGCATTATGATTTTGTATTGTATTTGTGAATTGCGATGCAAAATTTGTGCTCATCACTACTGCATATTGATTTTTAACAGATTGCAGCATGAAATATATATACAAAAAAAAAAAAAAAACAATTATCACAGCTTCCCAGGTTGTTAAAGAGTAACTTGAAGAGACTCTGAAGCGAGAATAAATATCGCTTCAGAGCTCATAGTTAGCAGGGGCATGTGTGCCCCTGCTAAACCGCCGCTATCGCGCTGCTAAACGGGGGTCCCTTCACCCCCAAACCCACCCCCGCAAGACTTGGTCGCAGACTTGGTCGTTGCTGGAGGCAGGGCTAACGGCTGCAGCCCTGCCTCCAGTCGCGTATATCAGCGGCGCATCGCCGCCTCTCCCCCGCCCCTCTCAGTGAAGGAAGACTGAGAGGGGCAGGGAAGAGGCAGAGATGCGCGCTGACAGACGCGCGTGGGGCAGGGCTGCGGCGGTTAGCCCTGCCCCAACCAGGAAGCGCTCCCCGGCTGTACGGAGGGGATTTGGGGGTGAAGGGACCCCCGTTAAGCCGTGGGATAGCGGCATTTTAGCAGGGGCACACATGCCCCTGCTATCTATGAGGTCTGAAGCGAGATTTATTCTCGCTTCAGACTCTCTTTATAGGAAACCAGAGATAAACACTAATAAAAGATTTATACATACCTGGGGCTTCCTCCAGCTCCATCCACACGGATCGTTCCCACGCCACCTTCCTCAGTCTTCTCCGTCTTCAGTACCCGGTCCAGTCTGTGCAATCGCAGTGAGCTCTCTCTGTCTCTCTCTCTGGCAGAGTATAGTACTGCGCCTGCACAGTGCTATTTTCCGCCGGAGTTTGCATGAGCGCAACTGTGCTTGTGTAGACTGGCCAAAATCGCAGGACCCAGTGCAGAAGTCATATGTTGTAGTCTATGGCCAATGTATGGGGAAGCCAATTAACGTATCTGTATGGTTTTGGGATGTAGGAGGAAACCGGGTACCCGGAGGAAACCCACGCAGACACAGGGAGAACATACAAACTTCATGCTGAAGAGCCCTCGCTATGATTCCAACCAGGGACCCAGCACTGCAAGGCAAGAGAGCTAGCCATTACACCACAGTGCAGTACCAGATCTATCAAACGCTGAACCAATTTCAATCTTCCAATTTCACCTTCAAGCAAGCCCTCAAAACACATTTCTTTATAATGGCCTACCCCACATCTACCACACTCTAACTCTCTCAGTCAACCACCTTTTCCACAACCCTACCTTATGTGTCCCTCCCCCACCCTTTAGATTGTAAGCCTTTGGCATGGCCCCCCTCCCTTAGTGTGTCCTTAATTTTACTACCCCAGCAATGACACCCTTCTCATGGACTTACTCAGACTTTTTTTGCCGGGTCTCTGGAAAACGCATTTTATACCCTGATTGCATGTAGAACCTTGTGCTATGTTGTATAACCGTTTGCTACCTCTCTGTTTCTCACCCCTTGTTACAATGTATGTATCCATATTTATTGTCCCGCATTGCGTAATATGTTGGCGCTTTATAAATACAATAAATAATAAAAATAATCTCTCCTCTATCCCAGAATACATAATTTTGCAATCACATGATCAGCAGGGGCATGCAGGTTGTCTGTATTTAATAACCTCCAAATTCACACAAAACTGTGATTTGTGTGCATTTTGTGCATTAAATTGCTTTGAACACAATTCACACATTACACACAAAAAACAACATTATTGAGGCACGATTACAAAATGCAAATCAAACACAGATGCATGAAAAATACAATTTACATCAAAATACATTACATGTGAAGCCAATACTATTTGTCAAATCTCAAAAAGCTAGCAAATTTTAATAAGTGTGAACAAGGCCTACGGTTTTCTAGTGTTGTTTCCAAAGTTCTTTAGTTACGTTTCAACCCAGGAGATCATAGTAAAGCATACATTCTGCACCGCTCTTTCCTACAAAATTAATATTATTTTTATAAACAAAAATCCTCATATATGTCTCTACATTTTATACAGAATTCCCCTAAAAAAAGTATCAAAAATTCAAACAAAAGTTCAATATTACCGTTAAACATCCATGAACTTCAACAGCACTTCTTCAGTCAGCTCCCCTCAGGCCAGAGGTTCTGGTCAATCTTCACCAGGACTGCAAGACACAGGGACAGCTTCTTCCCCTCAGCTGTCAACTTTCTGAACTCTATGAACTCTCCCCTCAGTTCATCATCTCTTCCCTACAAGCTGAAATCGATAGCACATGATTGCACTAATGTACGCTGTACATTATTTTGTGGCCGATCTTTGTGTTAATGTTTTGTTGAAATTGCTGAATTCGTATTGCAAGTCATATTCTACGTTAGCCCTGTACATGCCAACCCCAATTATGAGCACGGCTTAGTCGCGGTTGGTGAAATAACAGATTCTAATTCTGATTGTGAAGGAATTAAATTATTTGATATACTCTTGACCATTGTAACTGAAACAAAACCAAGCTCAGTCATACTTATGGATGGATATCTTAGATGCAAGCTGGAAGCCAAAGCAATTCATATATTAGCTATTCAAAACTGATACTCCCTATATGTCTTGCATAACTTTGAGTAGTATGATACAAACTAGAAATCAAAGTGTTGTAGAAGAGTTCATTCTTCTTGGACTCTCAGAAGACCCTCTGGTACAAATTGTGTTGTTCCATCTTTTCCTGTTAATCTACCTGACCACTCTGGCCGGGAATCTTCTCCTCATAGTGGCCGTGGGAGCTGACACCCGTTTGCACACCTCCATGTACTTCTTCTTGGCCAATCTGTCTTCCTTGGACATCTTCTACACCTCAACGATTGTACCCAAGATGCTGGTGAACTTTCTTTCACTGAAGAAGAGCATTTCATTCACTGGTTGTTTCATCCAAGTCTATTTTTATCTATTAACTAGCTGATTGCCCGGCGTTGCCCGGGTATGTATTTGGCTGGTGTTGGCTCCACCTACTTTTTCTAACCCTAACACACAATTACTCACTGACCAAGTTTGTGAGCTTTGCAGTCTTTAGTATCAATAATTTGCATTGAAATGAAACAAATCTGAATGGCTGTGTGTGGCTCCACCCCCTTTTCTGAATTTGAACCCCAGTCACCCAATAACCAACTGTACCAGGTTTGAGGCCTGTGCCATTAACAGTTCAAGAATGGTAGCAATTAAATATTCCCTTTGAAAAGCAACAGGTGAAGTTTGATTCACTTTTGTAGACTCCACCCACTTTTTGAATATTAATCCCAGTCACCCAGTGACCAACTGTGCAAAGTTTAAAAACCCTGCCATTAACAGAATGGCTGCAGTTTACATTTTCCCAGTGAAATTTGTATTTGTCTCCACCCACTGATGACCCGGCGTTGCCCGGGTATGTATTTGACTGGTATTGGCTCCGTCCACTTTCTAACCCTAACACCCACACAGTCAATGACCAAGTTTGTGAGCTTTGGGGTCCTTGGCATCAATAATTTGTATATTCCCATAGAAATTAAACAAATCAGATAGGCTGTTTGTGGCTCCACCCCTCTCCAGCATTTGAACCCCAGTCACCCAATGACCAACTGTAGCAGGTTTGAGGCATCTGCTATTAACAGTGTAAAAATGGCAGCAATTTAAATATTCCACTTGAAAATCAACAGGGGAATTTTGATTGGCTATTATAGAATTTTGATTGGCTATTGATTGGCTATTATGGGTTCCTGGCATCAAAATTGTGCTAATGGAAGCAGTTTATGCAGCAAAGAAATCTGGCTCCGCCCTTTGCTGAATTTGAACCCCAAACACTTAAAGAGAATCTGTACTCTAATATTCTTACACTAAAAAGCATACCATTCTATTCCTTATTTTCTCCTGTGCCCCTCTGTGCTGTTTCTGCCACTCTCTGCTGCAATCCTGGCTTGTAATTAACAGTTTTAGGCAGTGTTTACAAACAAACTAACCAGCTTGTAATAGGCTCAGCTAAGCAGAGCGTGTGAGTCATTCAGAGTGTGCAGGGGGCCTGCAGAGGGTGTGTATCGCTTCTATCCAATGACAAGCAGCCCTGCACATTCCACACATTCAAAGCCTTAGCCCGACAGACACGACAGGGGAAAGATACATTGATTTATTACAGAGACAGTATAATTAGGAAAGGCTGCAGTAAGCCCCAGCACATTAGAACAGGCATAGGAACTTATAGGATAGAAGAACTAAGGCAGAAAAAATTGTTACAGAGTCTCTTTAACGACCGACTGTTGCAGGTTTGAGGCCTCTGCTATTAACAGTGTGAGAATGGCTGCAGTTTCAATATTCCCCTTGAAAATCAATAGGTGAATGTTGATTGGCTCTTGTAGACTCCACCTGCTTTTCCTAATATTAATCCTAGTCACCCAGTGACCAACTGTGTAAAGTTTGAGAACCCTGCCATTAACAGTGTAAGAAAAGCTGCAGTTTACATTTCCCCATGTAAAAAGTTCGTTGTTTTTGGCCCCGCCCACTATTTCTAATGTTGACATACAGTCACTTAATGACCAAATTTATGAGCTTTGGTGTCTTTGGCATCAATAAGTTGCATTTTACCATTAAAATCAAACAAATCTGATTGGCTGTTTTTGGCCCGCTCCCTTTAGAATTTAAACCCCAGTCTCCCAGTGACTGACTGTAGCAGATGTTAGGCCTCTGCCATTAAGAGTGCATGAATGGCAGCAATGTAAATATTCCCCTTGAAAATCAATAAGTACATTTTGATTGGCTGTTGTAGGCTCCACCCACATTTCTGAATATTCATCCCAGTCACCCAGTGGCCAATTGTGTAAAGTTTGGGAACCCTGCAATGTAAAAAACCCTGCAATGTAAAAAAGGTGAATTTTGATTGGCTGCTGTAGGCTCCACCCACTTTTCTGAATATTAGTCCCAGTCACCCAGTGGCCAACTGTGTCACGTTTGAGAACCCTGCCAATAACAGAATGGCTGAAATCAATCTAACAAATCTGATTGGCTGTTTGTGGCTCCACCCCTTTAGTGAATTTGGACCCCAGTCACCCAATGACTGACTGTATCAGGTTTGAGGCCTCTGCCACTAACAGTGCAAGAATGGTAGCAATGTAAATATTCCCCTTGAAAATCAATAAGTACATTTTGATTGGCTGTTGTAGGCTCCACCTACATTTCTGAATATTCATCCCAGTCACCCAGTGGCCAATTGTGTAAAGTTTGGGAACCCTGCAATGTAAAAAATGAAGTTGTTGCCACCGCCCACTTTTTCTAACCTTGACATACTGTCACTCAATTATCAAGTTTATCAGCTTTGGGGTCCTTGGTATCAATACTTTGTATATTCTCATTGAAAAATAAACAAATCTGGCTGTTTGTGGCTCCTGAATTTGGACCCTAGTCACCCAGTGACCAACTGTACCAGGTTTGAGGCATCTGCTTTTACCAGTATAAGAGAATGGTAGCAGATGAAATATTTCCTTTGAAAATCAACAGGTGAATTTTTATTGGCTGTTGTAGGCTCCACCCACCTTCCAAAATCTTAATCTGTCACCCAATGACCAACTGTGCAAAGTTTGAAAACCCTGCCATTAACAGTGTAAGAATGGCTGCAGTTTATATTTTCCCAGTAAAAGTTGTTTTGGCTCCGCCCACTTTTTGTAACCTTGACACACAGTCACTCAATGACCAAGTTTGTGAGCTGTCAGGTTCCTGGCATCAAAAATGTGTGAATGAAAGCAGTTTATCCACCAATGAAATCTGATTGGCTGTATGTGGCCCCGCCCCTTTAGTGAATTTGGACCCCAGTCACCCAATGACCGACTGTAGAAAGTTTGAAGCCTCTGCCATTAAAAGTGTAAGAATAGCAGCAGTTTAAATATTCCCCTTGAAAATCAATATGTGAATTTTGATTGGCTGTTGTAGGCTCCACCCATTTTCTTGAATCTTGAGTGACCAACTGTGGCAAGTTTGAGAACCCTGCGATTAACAGTCTAAGAATGGCTGCAGTTTACATTTTCCCATTTAAGATGAACGGCTGAAATTTGATTGGCTGTTTTATGCTCCACCCACTTTTCCTGGATTTGTAACCTCGGTCACCAAGTGACCAACTGTGCCAAGTGTGGGGACTCTGGCTTGATTACTGTGAGAATGGCAGCCTTTTACATTTTTTCCATTGACTTGAATGGGTGGAAACTGATTTGTTCTTTGTAGCTCCGCCCACATGTGCAGGGGGGCCGCAAGACCCCCAGAACATATCATCCCAGGTAGTAAGGGATCTGTGTACCAAGTTTGGTTCAAATCGGTCAAGCCGTTTTCGCGTGATCGCGGCACATACACACACACACACATACACACACACACACACACACACACACATACATACATCCGATTTTATATATATAGATAGCAGAGACAGAGTGCAGTCTTCTGGCCTTGATGGCCATTGACCGTTATGTTGCTATCTGCCACCCTCTACGTTATAACATGATTATGAATACATCAGTATGTTTCTGGATGATTAGTATATCGTGGATGACTGGTTGTATCGTATCTTCCCTTGATACTTATATTGCATTCCACTTAACATACTGCGGTCCCAACATCATTAACCACTTTTTTTGTGAGTCTCCTTTACTACTGCAGCTCAGTTGCAGTTCCAGCTCAGCAACCGACATATTGAGAGTGTTAGGAACCGCCATCTTTCTTTTCATCCCGTTGTCACTGATCATCGGCTCGTGCTTAAGAATCATAATCTGTATTGCAAAACTCCACACTGGAAAGTATAATGTCTTTTCCACATGTGTCTCACACTTGGTAGTAGTAACCATTTTCTTTGGGGCTAGCATTTATATGTATGTCAGGCCAGAGAATTCAGTCAAGGATGGCACAGACAAAGTGGTGGCAGTATTTTACACAGCAATAACGCCTATGCTCAACCCCGTGATTTACAGCTTGAGAAATAAAGATGTCCAGAGAACCATGAAGCAGCTGTATATTTTACCTCTCACCTCTAAGGTAGAATAATGGTACTCTTTACCGTTGACTATATTGAATAGGCATCGAAAGACAAAAACATCGTTTTCTAAAAAAAAATTGGCTTTGAGTTGTTAAAATCAACCCAAGGCAAACCTTGGCAAAGTAAACAGATGCTTACCTAGGTAGATGGAAGCTTTTGGATCCACCAGAAGCATCTCGTATCCTTCTCGACCCTACCACTGCTGTCCAGGACTTCCTAGAAGTTCACAACTGTGCTTCTTTTCAAGCACCAGCACAGCTGTACTATGCCAGTACGAGTAGTGGCTTACTGTGCAGGCACAGTTGTACTTACTTGGGCAGGTGTAGATCAGCTGTGCTTGTGCAGATGAGCATATTCATGATCTTCACAAATCTGACGATGATGATATTCACGGATTTCTTTTGAGGGTCTACGTGTAGCATTGGTGGAGTCAGGAGAATGTGGAAAGCCTCTGCAGGATCCCTCTTCTTCAGAGGCATAAAGAGATTATGTTTATATTCAGCAGTGGTGCATTGTGGGAAACCACAGTTACACACTTCAGTCTGAAATATTACAAATACCTTCTGTTTTAAGAAGGAAAAACACATTAAACCTATTCGTAGGTATTTTTTTTTTAATGTCACCTTGGGTACACTTTAAGGTGATGAAAAACAAAAGGATTTACTGTATATCACCATGGATAAGCCAAATTTCTACACCCAAATTGTGCGTGTGAAGTGAGGGGTGTTGGCTTACCTGCAAGTGATATAATATGTATTAACCCCCCTCTCCCCATGCAAAGCATGCGTTGGAAGCACACAACGGAAAGTTGAGTTACCTGTCCTCACTCTAGCTTGCATCCTTGCATCTCCCCAGTTAAACTGGTATCTAGAGCTCCAGGCTTACTGCAGTTGCATGACAGTGAGGCTGAAAATCTAGTGGCCAGTTTAAAAGTTGCCAGGGAGATGTGAGGATGCAAGCTGGAGTGAGGAGAGATAACTATGCTTCCCCAAGCAAGCTCCAACATGTGCTCTGCTTTAGCTCATGCTCTTCTTGGGGGACTAGGACCCCTCATTGTGGGGTTGGCTTATAGGCGGATCATGGCATTTTTTAAGGCCATAAGTGAGGGATGGGCTTAACCCTGGGGTAAGAAAAGGTGGGGGGAAAGGCTGCACATCCCTAAACACATGTTGCAATTGAATGGTTAATCGCACAGGCATACACCGCCTCTGTCAGACTGAAAAATGCATGCCCTGCATCCAAGACAAGTGCTAACATTTATTAAGCTAGGAGGAACTTTAGCTTCCAATATGGTTTGCATGCAAAGTATATTATACTGGACACTTGCGCCACGGTGAGGCAAACCTCCGGGCAAGTGACCTAACCTAAATTTAAAACCTTGGGAGCAGCTAAGCAAAAAAAATGTGTCTCCTCTCTGGGGTAGCTTATCTGCAGTCATTTGTGGTACATGTTCCAGCAGGCAGAGGTTTGGAGCCCTCTCTTATATTATATCATAATGTTACTCATGAAAGTTAAATACCTGTAAGTTAGTAATTTTACAATTACAGGTATGTGTAGCATCAATTATAAGAACCTTTTTTATGATTATTAACACGTGTCTTGGACTGTTTAAGTTAAATTATGTCTGTGGATGTTGCAGTAGGGAAAAATCTAAGAGCATTCTCCATTGACTGCATGTTGATCCAAAAATCGGATCTTGTGCAATTCACTGACACATTGGACACTACAAGAGCATTGTGATTATTAATGTAGTTGTGGTCCTATTCACTGATGCAATTCTATTTTAATTCAAGCGCAAAGGGACTGCAATAAAATTGCATACCTAACATGGTGCTATGCAATTTTTTTTTCAACTTTCTTTTTATTAAAAGTTTATTTTTTACTTGCCGACTACTTGCCGAATTGTCGTGAGCAGTGCGGCAGCCCCAGAACCGCTCCACGGCGATTGGTGTGAACGGCTGTCTATGGCGCTAGCAGGAGATTGCGCGCACGCTGCATGCACATCTCTTGCTTAGAAGGCGGAGCTCCACTCCGCCTTCAATCTGAGAGCGGCAATCGCCGCTCGGGAGACTGTTAGATGGCGAAACCAAGTCTAATTACCCCCTACAGTGCTGCGATCAGCAGCAGCACTGTATAGGGGACAGCCTTGTCCCCTCTATAGGCTGGGGAGTGATCAGCTGTCATAGGCTGAAGCATATGAGAGCCGATCATGCTGATTGGCTGGCGGGGGGAGGGAGGGGAGAATAATATAAAAAAAATGCACATTTTAATAAAAAAATTATAAAATTAGTATTCATGTAAATAAAAAAAAACAACAACTGGGGGGGAGGGGGAGAGATCAGACCCCGCCAACAGAGAGCTCTGTTGGTGGGAAAAAAGGGGGTAGAATCACGTGTGTGCTGAGTTGTCCAGCCCTGCAGCTAGGCCTTAAAGCGGCAGTGGCCTTATTAATAAAAAATGTCCTGGTCACTAGGGGGGTTTAACACCCCGGTCCTCAAGTGGTTAATCTTTGTATATAACAAATATCCACTTGAGAGTAGAGATTGATAACAGCAGGAAAATGAGAAAATATTATACGAATCCACATAGGATTAAGTAGTCGAAACAAAACTCCAAATGCAACGGGCTTTGTGGGGTCTCACCTGCTTCTACAGGCATATATATGTATATATATATATATATATATATATATATATATATATATATATGCAAAAAAAGTGGGATCAGCGCATCACCAGGCCGCCTCTGAATGGCCTCAGCTCAGAGATGCGCTGAGCCCCCCCAGAAACTGCAAACGCACCTTGTAGACAGGTCATGTGTATGCTCATTGTGTATTTGAATCCCATGAGTGGGGTCTGCACTTTTTTGCAGGTAAGCACTCATCTGTTTTTAAGTAGCGCTGTTCATTTCTTTGCTATGTTTGATTGATTTATTTCTGGTCAGCTGCTCCCACTTAATAGTTTTCCTTTGGTGTATATGCAGAGCCTCTGTTTGGGTTCAAGGTGCGTTTGCAGTTTCTGGGGGGGCTCAGCGCATCTCTGAGCTGAGGCCATTCAGAGGCGGCCTGGTGATGCGCTGATCCCACTTTTTTTGCGCAATTCTCAATCTTACTGGTAGCGCGCCCAGGCTATGCATATGCATAGGTAGAATTTAGTTAGTGTTAGGTCCCCTCCCATGGAGGAAAGACTTCTTCGACAGTGGGAGGGACGAGTACCTAACAAATTGCAAATTGTTAGTGAAACTAACATCCTCCAAGTGGTAGACAGGTCATGTGTATGCTCATTGTGTATTTGAATCCCATGAGTGGGGTGTGCACTTTTTTGCAGGTAAGCACTCATCTGTTTTTAAGTAGCGCTGTTCATTTCTTTGCTATATATATATATATATATATATATATATATATTTATATATACACATATATACACACACACACACGCACAAAAACATATGTTTTGTGTGCACACAGTGAATAGGGTGTCTCTGTTTTACCTACTATTGTCAATCTCTGCTGGCTGAAGCTCCCTGTGCCTTTACTAAGCCCCCTTCCTTCCCTCTGCTGAATAGACACATTCCCTGGCAACAGCTGAGTCACCTCAGCAGAGTAGGAGGGTGGCAGAGTGAAAACACAGGCACAGGGAGATTTTTGCCTTTGCCATTGACAAAAGATAAGCAAGCTTCTACTGCTCTCTGCAGTGAAAATAAACTATTCTAGACAAAGGGATAACTTGGGAATGCTTTGAAATGTTGTTTTATGTAACTAAGGGTAGTTACTGAAATTTTAGATTTGGGAGTATAATCACACTTTAAACTCAAACAAAGGCATAATAGAACTGCTCAAATTTGCCTAATGAGCAAAATGATTTTTTAATGAAATTACTATCAACTGTCTGTAATCATAAGTGACTATCAGCACCTTCTACTTCCGGAGAATCATCAAAACTTGAAAAAAATTGTGACTGTATTTTGTGTATACACACATGGAGGGGCATCTCAGTACACTAAAATATCATCAAAAATGTATATATTTCAGTCATTTAATTCAAAAAGTGGAATTAATATATATATTGTATAAATTCATTACATATAGTGATATATCTCAAGCATTTATTTATTTTTATTTTGGTTTATAGGTAATGAAAAACAAAAATTCCGTATCTCAGAAAACCAGAACATCACAAAACACCGGGGGTGCATGCGCAGCTCGGACTGATGCAGATGCACCGTCAGTGACCTCCACTCACAGCTCCAACCAAAATCAACATAGTGCCTGTTCCAGGGAGCACAGTGAGTCCACCGAGAGAGAGTGAGAACCGGAGTAGCAGCTGCTACTTAACCACCTCCCTACTAAGGGGTTTTTCTTCTTCTGGACCAGAGCAATTTTCACCTGTCAGCACTCCTCCCATTCCTTCCCCAATAACTTTATAGCTACTTATCACAACAAAATCTGTATCTTGTTTTTTGCCACCAATTAGGCTTTTTTTGGGTGGATCATTTTGCTAAGAATTATTTTATTCTAAATGCATTTTAGTGGGTATAATAAGAAAAAAACTGAAAAAAATCATTATTTCTCAATGTTCGGCCATTATAGTTTTAAAATGAAACATTCTACTGTGAATAAAACCCACACATTTTATTTGCCCATTTGTCCCAGGCTATTACAACGTTTAAATTATCTCCCTAGAAAATGTATAGTGACAATATTTTAATTGGAAATAAAGGTGTATTTTTTAATGTTTTGTTTCCCTCATTAATTACAAGCCTGAAACTCTAAAAATAACAGTAATATAACCCCATGATATACAAATTAAAAAAATTCAGTTCCTAAGGTAACTATGTATTTTTATTGATATCTATATCTATATATATAATATATATACTGTATATGCAATTTTTTTATTTAGACAACTATGGGGGAGTGAGGGTTGAGTGAGGCATCTCTGTGCCTGGCTCTTCTACTAACCACATATGCTATTTCTCCGTTGTTATTGCCTGATGAAGCGGGATCAAACCTGTGAAATGCGTTGTCTTGTCCCCTGGAGCATGTAAATGAAACTTGTTGTATTTGACACATTGGCAATTTTTGTGTCTGCTTGGAGGAGGTAAGTCCACCACTGCCTCCTCATGTTTTAAAATGTTTAGATTATTTTATCCTTTTGGCACCTCTGTGTCCATACTACACTACATATAAGATTCAAAAATGAAGATGCAAATTGTACCCGACGTAAGAAGCATTACTATAAAGCCTTCCATAAAATCAGTTGGGCTATAACCCAGAGGTATGCTGAGTCTGAAAAAAAGAAAAAAAATAGCACAAGAGGAGATGATTGCCTATCTGGAGACTATACCAGAGAAAGGAGCGAGAACCTCAGAATCAGAGCAGTGCCAGAGCCTTTTTGAGATATCCCATGGTATTATTTTATGTATAAGTATTTGCCAAGTAGATTTCATGTTTTATTCAAGTGACCCAGAGCCAAAATACATGAACTATTGAATTTTTTAATCTATTCCATGTAGTGGTGCTCATAATGGCTGATTTCAACTTAAAGAGATTTCGTTGAAATTTTCTGTAATTTCGATTTGACCATAATCGTAATTACAAAAATAAGCTTGTTTTCATTTCGAGTCCGATTACGAATCATAATCATGGTCAAAATCGAAACTTTAACTATGCTTGCATTGTAGACTCATATATTAGTCATATGCGTACGTACGTACGTACATACATACAGTACATTCATACTTACATAACAAAATACTTGTATTTTGTTGTTGTTGTTGTTCAGAGTGTGGGAAATAAAAAAAAATGACGTGGGGTCCCCCCCCAAAGCCTCTTTAACCCCTTGTAGGCTGGAACAGCCAAAAATGCAGATCCCCTGCCGCGTGAGGCTTCCTCCTTCTGGTGACCGGGAGGAGGTGGGGACCGATGAGACCCTGGGGGGGGGGGGGGGGGGGTTCATGGTGGCATCTTGGAGTGCCCTTTAAGCAGTCATAGTTTTGTAACCACTAGTGTTACTCCATTTTGTTTTTGTTACCCTTTATCTTTACTTATCCCGACAAGAAATACCATAGTTGTATTTTACCTAAAATTGCATTATGATTGATAGAATTAAATGTAGATAGTCTATATGTTGTTGTATTGGTTTTTGGAGGTAAGGCTTTATGCCTAAATATTGTGTATGTATGCACTACTCCTTTTGTAATGTAGTCTTTCCTTTCCTAATAAAATTTACCTTGAGAGAAAAAAAAACAAAAACAAACAAACAAAAAAAAAATATTGTGTAAGACCAATAATAAAATAAGGATTTAAAATACAGAAATTTTAGCCTACTGAAAAGAATGTTCATGAACACAATTAATATTTGGTTGGGCTCTTTTTGCATGAGTTACTACATCAATGAAGTGTGACATAGAGGTAATCAGGCATGGAGGCATGGTGGCACTGCTGAGGTGTTATGGAAGCCCAGGATGCTTTGATAGCAGCCTTCAACTCATCTACATTTTTGGGGTTGTTGCCTCTCATCTTCTTTTTGACAATAATTAGTAGATTCTCTGTGCAGTTTAGGTCAGGCGAGTTTCCTGGTTAAGCAAGCACAGGGATAACATGGTCAGGGAAGCTGCTTGGTCCAGGCAAAATGGCTGCTTGGGGCCTCACACACAGCAGGGCAAAGCAGGTGACACCCGCGCTGCACCGGATTTTGGCACTGCCATAGCCTATAGTATTGTGTAATGTGGGTGTGGCAATAGCCGGAGCCAGAATTACATTACATTAGGTAATCAGTCAGGGAACATGTTTTTTTTAATTCACAGAGATTACCTTGAGCAGAGAGAGCCGTCTTCCAGCTAACTATTATGACGTGTGGTGGGACACCTTTGGCTACCTCTCATTATGGGAGAAGGAGCTTCTGACCGAGAGGAGGAAACCCACAGAAACCTTAGCAGCACCCCTGACCTTGGTCATTAACCATGTATTGGTGTTTTTGGCAGTGTTGGCAGATGCAAAGTTCTGCTGGAAAATGAATTCAGCATCTTCCTAAAGCTTGTCAACAAGGGGAAGCATGAAGTGCTCTAAAATTTCCTGGTTGACGGCTGCGCTGACTTTGAACTTGATAAAACACACAGCGGACCGATGCCAGCAGATACTATGGTTCCCCAAATCATGCGCACAGATTTTGAAGAATTCCAAACTTTGCACCAAATTTTGCAATTTCAAGTTGAAAGTCAGGAATTGGAATTGACGGCATTTCAGTGAGTGAATTCTGAAGGTTATATAAATTTATGTAGAAAAAAAAACTTCATAAAAAGCAAAAAGATGCAAACAAAAAAAGTTCAAAATGAAAAAATGATCTTCGATTGCCGTAACAGTGTAAATTCTCAAAATGTAAGCAAGCCACCATCTGCATTCACATGTGCTCCATGCTGCATTCTATCTTCTCACACTTCTGCCTTCTAAATCGGAACTTCTGCTCTGAAGGTGGAAGTATAAGAACATGGAATCTGCAGCATAGAGTGCATTGTAAGGAAGGGGGTGGCTTAGGTAAGTTAACACCCACTTACAAAGCCCCCGTCTTGGCAGACTCCATGGCAATTTTGCTTTTCTCAAGATCATTCTTGCTCATCCTTATTTAACCACTTCACCCCAAAGGGGTTTTTACCCTAAAGGACAAGAGTGATTTTCACCTTTCAGTGCTCATCCCTTTCATTTGCCAATAGCTTATTCACTACTAATCACAATGAAATGATCTACATCTTGCTTTTTTCACCACAAATTGGGCTTTTTGGGGTTGATATTTGTTTTCAGTAGTTACTTTATTTTCTATACATTGTAAAGGGAAAAACAAGGAAAAAAATAAAAAATACACTAATTCTCCAATTTCATCCCTTATCGTTTTAATATAAACACTGTTACTGTGCATAAAACCCACAAATTGCATAAAACCCACAAATATCTGCCTATTTGTCCTGGTTTTCACCATGATGTTGCGCTCAGATCACAAACGGTGATACAGAATACTGGCGAGGCTATAGTGTGATATTTAATCACAAACAGTGATACAGAATACTGGCGCGGCTATAGTGTGATATTTAATCACAAACTGTGATACAGAATACTGGCATGGCTATAGTGTGATATTTATTTGTCCTGGTTATCACAAGATTTTAATTATGTCCCTAGTACAAAATATGCTTAAAAACAAGAAGAGAATCGAGAGCCCAATATGGTGCAGTATTGTCAGGTAAAATGAAGAGTTCAATACAATTTTATGTATATATATATACTCACAAACATGGGTTACCAATAGGCAACCACTTTAAATGCAGGTGGGGAGCATTAGGACCTGACCCGACTCAGGTTAAGAAGTCGCTCTCTGTAGATAGTAGATGGGGATGCACCCCTCCACCCAGGGTGGACTAGAAAATCAGCAAAACTCGGTATACAGAGGCGCCAGAGTAGAGTAAAACGTTTTAAAAACCGCTTAAAAAGAGAGGGGGATGTTAAGGTGGACTCACCTCCCTCTTACAAAAAAAGAAAACTCACTTGAGTCTCAATAAAATAGAAGGCGCTCAAACTTATTGCTTGACCCACTGAGTTGTGCTCCCATTTTTACCTGAAGAAGCGGGGTCACGCCCGCGAAACGCGTTGCATTTGTGGAGTTGAATAAATTACTTGACAATTCTATTTTATTGAGACTCAAGTGAGTTTTCTTTTTTTGTAAGAGGGAGGTGAGTCCACCTTAACATCCCCCTCTCCTTTTAAGCGGTTTTTAAAACGTTTTACTCTACTCTGGCGCCTCTGTATACCGAGTTTTGCTGATCTTCTAGTACAAAGTATGGTGACATTATATTATTCTGAAATAAAGGTGTATTTTTTCTATCGTGTTTTTTTTTTCCCATTATTTTCACATGCATGCGGGCGGGAATGCACGTGCACACGCACATTGGCACCAGCACTGTTTGACTTATAAAAACGTCCTGGAGCCGTTAAGAGGCTCTATCAGGATGTTTTTATAAGTCAGCTTGTCATTAAGTGGTTAAAGAAAAATATAAAATATCAGCTTCCATATTCCTCTCACTTTAACTGAACTCAAAAAAAGTCACTAAATTGAGCCTCCTTGTCCCTTGAAATTACTAATTAGATGCAAAACACTTGTGAAGGGCAATATAAATATATATATATTTGTGGAATACAACTGTGATTACAAGGGATTTTTTGAGAATGGCAGGCTCCATTTTGCAGCTCTCACTCCATGGGAGGTGCAGGATCTGATTCTGTGGGCGGTGTTACTGTAGGAGTTAGACATGCCCATTCACGCCCACAGAATGAGATTCACAGCCCAGTGTCATGAGGTCATCATCAGTCGCCCCGTTACAGGAAACTGACAGCTGTAGCTTCTGCTGCTGCCCAGCACTGTACTGGCACACTCTCTGCTCCAGGAAGTGAAGAGTTAGTCACACAGCAGCAGGGTGTGCTAACCTATGAGACCTCTGAAGACACAGCATAGTGATGTATGACAGTCATACACACCCTGCTGCTGTGTGACTAACTCTTCACTTCCTGGAGCAGAGAGTGTGCCAGCAGCTACAGAAGACAGCATCTAGGAGACCACCTGGCTGCCAGATATAATCCCCCTGAACTCAATCTGGGAGTGGGCAGGGTAACTGACATAGCAGGGGATTCCCTCTGAACACTGCATACTGGGAGGGGTTAGCTGACATAACAGGGGATTCCCCCTATCATTCTATCGGCAAGCTCACATAAGAGGGGATTCCCTTTGAACGCTGCATTCTGGGAGGGGGTGTCTGATATAACAGGGGATTCCCCCTTTCATTCTACCGGCAGGCTCACATAAGAGGGGATTCCCTCTGAACACTGCATACTGGGAGGGGGTAGCTGACATAACAGGGGATTCCCCCTATCATTCTACCGGCAGGCTCACATAATTTATTTATTTATTTATTTATTGTATTTATAAAGCGCCAACATATTACGCAGCGCTGGACATTAGTTTAGGTTACAGACAATATTTAGGGGTGACAAACAGCAATATGACAATACAGGAATAATAGAAAACCAGATCACACCGCACAGTATGAGTGCCAGGTAATGCTTAGTCATTGGAGTGAGCATGTAAATTAGGCAAGTTAGGTTCACTCAGATGCATAGCATGGGTTCACAGTAATGGAAGTGCATGATCAGGTAGGACACAAAAGGAGGAGGACCCTGCCCAAAGGCTTACAATCTAGAGGGAGAGGTAAGGACACGAACGGTAGGGGACCAGAGTTCAGCTGTAGGTTTAGAGCACTAGTGAGGGGTAGTAGGCCAGAGTGAAAAGGTGAGTTTTGAGAGCTTTTTTGAAGATGTTGAAGGAGGGGGCTGCCCTAATGGGTGGAGGTAGGGAGTTCCATAGTGTTGGAGCAGCTCTTGAGAAGTCCTGGAGGCGTGCATGGGACTGGGTGATGCGGGGGGGCGGTTAGGCGAAGTTCATTGGAAGAGCGGAGTGAGCGGCTAGGTGTGTACCTCTGAGTAAGATCGGAAATGTAGGTTGGACAAGTTTTGTGGACAGATTTGTAGGTCAGACACAGTATCTTGAATTTGATTCTGGACTGGATAGGAAGCCAGTGGAGGGATTCTAGGAGGGGATCTGCCGTGGTGGAGCGATGGGAACAGTGGATAATTCTGGCTGCCGCATTCATGATGGACTGTAGTGGGGCAGTTCGGGTCATAGGGAGACCAGACAGCAGGGCATTGCAGTAGTCAAGGCGGGAAATTATGAGGGCATGGATGAGGAGTTTGGTGGTGGCAGAGGTCAGGAAAGGGCAAATCTTACAGATGTTACGAAGGTGGAAGTTGCAGGACTTTGTGAGGTTTTGGATGTGGGAAGTGAAGGAGAGTGCGGAGTCCAGAGTGACACCCAGACAACGGGCTTGAGAGGTAGGGCGAATGGTAGTGTGGTTAACAGTGACATGCACATCTGGGAGGTTCGTGGATGGCCGGGGTGGGAAGATCATAAATTCCGTTTTGTCTAGATTTAGTTTCAGGAACCTAGCGGACATCCAGGAGGAGATGGCTGATAGGCAGGAGGAGACCTTGTCCATGGTAGTGGTGGATATGTCAGGGGTGTGGAGGTAAATCTGGGTGTCATCTGCATACAGATGATAGTTAAAACCCATGGAGGAGATAACCTTGCCAATGGAGGATGTGTATAGCGTGAACAGTAGGGGGCCAAGGACCGAACCTTGGGGGACTCCCACCGAGAGGTGGTTGGGGGTGGACGAGGACTCATTGAAGGCGGTCGTGAAGGATCGGTTGGAGAGGTAGGATGAAAGCCAGGACAGGGCGAGATCGTGAATGCCCAAGGACTGGAGGGACTGGAGGAGTAGGGGATGATCTACTGTGTCAAAAGCTGCTGAAAGGTCAAGGAGGAGGAGAATGGAGTATTTACCTTCAGCTTTAGCTAAGGCAAGGTCATTGACCACTTTGGTGAGAGCAGTTTTGGTTGAGTGGGCAGGCCGAAATGAAGATTGCAGTGGGTCTAGGAGTGAGTTGGCATTGAGGTACTGGGTCAGGCGTTTGTGAACCAGACGCTCCAGGAGTTTTGAGGCAAAGGGGAGGAGGGAGATAGGACGGTAGTTAGAGGGTAGCGAGGGGTCGAGGGAGGGTTTCTTGAGCAGGGGTAGTACAGTGGCCTGCTTGAAGTCTGAGGGGAAGGTGCCTGTGGATAGGGAGAGGTTGAACAGGGTAGTGAGGACTGGGGCGAATTCCGTGAAGTGAGGCTGGAGTAAATCAGAAGGGATGGGGTCAAGGGGCGAAGTAGTGGTATGGGAAGTCTGCAGTAGGTGGTTGACTTCCTCGGTGGTAGTAGGAGTGAAGGATGTGAGGGGAGAATAGGGTGGAGGAGGAGCTGGTTGGGAGGGGGTGGGAGGTGAAGATTGGAAATTGGATATTTCTTGGCGGATGGAGACAATTTTGTTGGTGAAGTGGGTGGCTAAATCTGTGGCAGAGAGGGAGGAAACAGAGGGTGGGGGGGTGGGTTTAAGCAGGGAGTTGAAAGTGGCAAAAAGACGCCGGGGATTGGAAGCTTGTGCTCGGATAAGCTTGGTAAAGTATTCCTGCTTCGCATGAGCAAGGGCAGCGTGGAACTGCAGCAGGTTGGTCTTGTACTGTAGGAAATCCTGGTTAAGTCTAGTTTTTCTCCATTTCCGTTCAGTGGCACGTGTTTTCCTCTGGAGGTTGCGAGTATGGGTAGTGCGCCAGGGCTGGGGGTTAGGGGGTCGGTGGCGGCGAAATATTGGTGGAGCAGCTTTCTCTAGGGCTGATGAGAGAGTTTGGCGATACTGAGCTGCAGCAAGATTAGGACAGGTTAGGGTGGGGAGAGTGGAGGAGAGGGCATGGAGGGGGTCAGCAAGGACGCTAGGGTTGAGCTTGCGTAGGTCTCGCTGCCATCGACCAGGTGGGTGGGTGGGTAATTTGGAGGTGCTTTCCGTGAGGAGGTTGAAGGTGAGAAGGTGATGGTCTGAGGGTGGAAAGGGTGCGATGTCAAGGTCTGCAATGGTGGTGGATTTAGTGAATATAAGGTCGAGAGTGTGACCTGCAGTGTGAGTGGGGGTGTTGGCGTGTTGTACTAGTCCAAGTGAGTTGGCAATGGTGAGTAGCCGGGTCACAGCGGAGCTCTGGGCTTCATCGATGGGAATATTGAAATCCCCAAGGATGATGGTGGGGAGGTCAGAGGAGAGGATGTGAGGGAGCCAGGAGGCAAGGTCATCGAGAAATTGTGGGGTGGAGCCCGGAGGGCGGTATAAGACCGCAACAGTGGCAGGGAGGGGGTGGTAGAGGCGGATGGTGTGGGCCTCAAATGATGTGAATTGTAGAGAGGTAGGTGGGGTGAGGACACGGAAGGTGCAGGATGGTGAGAGGAGCAGACCCACCCCTCCCCCGGTCCTATTGTCTGGTCTGGGGGTGTGACTGAGGTGAAGCCCCCCGTAGGAGAGGGCAGCCTCAGCGGCAGAGTCAGAGGAGGTGAGCCATGTCTCAGTGAGTGCGAGGATGGTGAGGGATTTGGAGAGGAAGAGGTCGTGGACTGCTGTAAGTTTATTGCGGACGGATCTGGCATTCCAGAGACCGCAGGGTAGGGGGAGTATGTGTTTGTGAGTGGGATGGATGGAAATAAGGTTGGAGCGAGGATGGGTGTTGAGGTTATTTGTGGACAGAGGGCTGTGAAGTGTATGAAGCAGGTCAGCAGGGGATGCTTGTCTGGCAGCAGGCTGTGGCCCAGGATTGGGTGATATATCACCAGCTGCAAGTAAGAGTAGGAGGGAGAGAGTGAGCAAATGTGAATGGGATTTAAATGTTTGCGAGGTTTTTGAGCTGTTGGAGGGAGAGAGAGATTTCAGGAGAGCTAACAGTTCATGAGAAGCTGAGTAAGGTGAGGAAAGCAGAGCAGGTGAAATGAATATGGAGTGTGGTACACTGGGAGGGTGCATATTGCAATGCAACTTGTAGATGTTTGCAGACAGGCAGAACATAAGAAAAAGTGCAGTAAACATGGTAATGGTCTCTGATTATAACCAGGAAGTTCCCAACCACTAAACAGTTTATATGAGTATGCAGTTAGTGCAAGCAAACCTGTGTAAATAAAGAAGCAGAGTCTACTTGGCTGTGCTGCATATGTCCAGCAGTGGCATTTGTAGCAATATCATTGGAGGCAGTTGTGGATGCAGAGTAGTAGTTTCCAGCAGAGTCCTGTGGCTGTGGAATCCTGTTTGAATTTCTGGGTGAATTCTTGGTAAATTCTTGGTAAGTTGTAAAGCACTTTGTAATAAATGGCACTTCGGAATTAAATGGCACACGTGACCTAGGCCACGAGTGACCAAGCTCCAGCGCTTAAAGGGGAACTGAAGAGAGAGGTATATGGAGGCTGTCATGTTTATTTCCTTTTAGACAATACCAGGTGCCTGGCAGCCCTGCTGATCCTCTGCCTCTAATACTATTAGCCATAGCCCCTGAACAAGCATGCAGCAGATCAGGTGTTTCAGTGGTTCAGACTTGTAAGTCTGATCTGACAAGACTAGCTGCATGCTTGTTTCTGGTTTTAATCAGATACTACTGCAGAGAAATAGACCAGCAGGGCTGCCAGGCAACTGGTATTGATTAAAAGGAAATAAACATGACAGCCTCCATATACCTCTCTCTTCAGTTCCCCTTTAAATAGGTATGATAGCTGCCATGGCTGAATTGGAAGTGATTCTCAATTAGAAATTGGGAAAACAGTTCAGCTGAGGATGGGAGTGGCTACCAAAAACCAGGCCTGCTGCAATAAATAATTACTGCTCACTGGGCCGGAACACAAAGGATTCACAAATGTAATCTGGGAATTTACTAACACTGCTGAACTACTTAAATTTATATTTAACAATCTTAATAGCAATGTATGTAGCAAGCATACCAATTAAACCACATAAGAGGGGATTCCCTCTGAACTCTGCATTCTGGGAGGGGGTAGCTGACATAACAGGGGATTCCCCCTATCATTCTACCGGCAGGCTCACATAAGAGGGGATTCCCTCTGAACTCTGCATTCTGGGAGGGGGTAGCTCACATAACAGGGGATTCCCTCTATCATTCTACCGGCAGGCTGTTTTTTAATGTGGAACTGACAAGCTGCGCGATGATGTTGTTACATATGTTTTATTAAAGGCTGTTTTTTACTGAAACTGGATGTGGTCACTGATGTCCTGAGTGACACACATATTCTGATGCGAGATTGCCACCTGTGATACGGTGGATTCTATCTGGTGAGCCTTTTAACTTCTCGGGCAGTGGGGATCATGTGTGAGCACTTTTTCATCACCTGCACTGCGGAGTTTGATATACCTGTTGGTCAAACAGTATTACGCTATGTGAAGTTGTTTTATGCAGGTTATGTTATGTGAATGAGCGTGCAGTGGAGTGCATAGCACCAGAAGAAACTATACTCTCAACAGGAGGAACCACAGCACACTTAGTGGACTTGATATGACCAGTCGATCTCTTGTGCAATTGGTTGTATATGTTTTTTTATTGGAGAAAGATTGATATAAATTGGGCAGCGCAGCATTTCTTAAATCAATAAAATGGAATTATCAAAAAAAAATGAATACAAATTGTACCATGTATGGGCACCATTGCTAAGACCACACCTCTTGAGACTTCCTCTAGGACTTCTATCCTTGCTAGGAAGTAGTTTTTAGATACCTCTATAATAGATTAGAGTTCATCTCTTTTATTTTAGAAAAAGTACCAGTAATAAAAGTTAAGTTTCTCTTCAACAAGTCAACTTTACTGTGTATTGTTGGATTCCAGCCAGCGTGTTCTCAAATTCTAAAAGTGTAAAGAAATAATTGTCCCGCAAGGATAATTATGGATTTAGGGAATCATCTCGAACTCAGGAGGGACGGAATACACAGATAAAAGCCTGTCTATTTTGCAACCAGTTTCCTTGTAGGTAAAGTTGCTTTTCCTCATCTGCTTGTTTTTAATGAAGCAGTTTGCGGAAAGCTTCAGTTAATATTTCCCAACACTTGTGAGACTTTTGGAAACTTACCAACTTACCAGTAGCATAGCTGTTCATGCTGCTATTCTCTTGTTTTATTACTATTACCATCAAAATTGCCACCATAAAGAGGCTAGAAACCATAAAACACAATACAGCTATGCATATGACAGATAACCGGTAATAACGTAGGTTGTATCCCCAGTTACCCCCACCCCCACTCCAATTTGGTCTTTGCCCTTCTGTCCGCCAATTCTTCTCCATCAATGCAACATCATTGACCTTTTGGTGTTCAAAGTTGAAGATTATCGGTTGAAGTGGAATTCGCACACTTGACAAGGCAGATAAAACAGCTAGCATGTTTTGGACCACATGTCCTTAATCATACCCTAATACCCTAATGGGCCGATTGATGAGTGTACCGGATTTCATTTTTTCCTTAGGGTTGAAGATTGTTATTGTATAGGAGGTCCCTGCACGCATGTGCATTTGGTGCAGTGGGGTCAGTATGGACATGAAGTAGTGGAATAGAGCTTCCCAATACTTGTTTGTGTTACTAAATTATCCTTTTTAACCATATTCCTTTCCTGATGCCTAGCCCTAACCATCTCCCATTGGTATCTTTTTTCTTATACCCAACCCCAATCTTCCCCCTATGATATCTCCTTTCTAATGGTACATCATAACCTCCCCACCCACCTCCATACCACCTAAAACAAACCTCCCTCTACTATATCACCTACCCTCCAAGTCTTCACCCAGGCCTGATACTCACGTCAGGCCATACATCTGTCAGATACATTTTCTCTACAAAGCCACAGACCACAGCCAACAACAGACATTTCAACTTGCCCTCACTATAAAGGAGACATATGTGTTTCATTATTCTGTGACCAAACTCTTGTCTTTTAATCTATAAAACAAAGCAGAAATAATGACCTTTTAAACTTGCCTGAAAGCCTCATTTCAAGCTGTCTCTCACTGTTTCTTAGCTGTTTAAGTGCTTCAAAAAACAGGACTGCCAATCGGTCCAATATCTCAGAGAAGCTCTTTAGCATAGATAACAACTAAAGTTTTTTAACACCTCCTGTACAGGAAAACAATATGAGACCCTTTTATTTGGTACTAATGTTCTTTTTCTTAGCTTTACAACACATACATTTCATTATCTCATAAGTTTATTGTCGCTACAGGTTTTCTTTAAGGTGAAAAATAAGTACGCTTTGTAAATCAACCCCTTGTATGTTTTTTGTCAGTAAAATGTGTCCCCAGGGCTGGCTTTAGCGTTCCTAGCGCCTTAGCAGCTCAAAATGGATATCACACTATTGCCTCTATAACTTGAGGTTTGAATGCACAACAATGATGCCACAATAATGTTGATTGGCACTGGGGTGAATCTAGCCTTGAGGTTAAAGTGAACAGTCCCACTTGACTGATAGGACAACTGCCCAATTTTCCAGTGGGGACAACAGGAAATACATCAAGGGTAAAATCTGATTGCCACTTTCTATGGCTATAAGAACCCTGATTGCCATACTGTAATTAACCTAAATTGTTGATACAATAGTTGCCTACTATATGCCTGACCCTTTCTAAATATTCAAAAACTAAAATCAGCCAAGTAAAGTTATTTCTTTAATGACTTCCACATGTATGGAAAAAAATATTAAGCTGTCTTTTTCCTGGAGATGTTTTTCCATTCATGGTTTTCGGGTTTTCAGGTTGTCAGGTTTTTCCAGTTCTAAATTCTGCATAAAATGAGGTGCTCCAAATAAGATGAGTAAAAACGAAATTCATAAAAAATGCATATTATGCATATAAATATTAATGACACATAAATCAATAAAGTTAAAGTCACTTATCACATCATAATCAACATGTTTTGAAAGTGAAGTATGGTCCGGTGTTAGTCAGGGAGCAGATATGCTGACAACTTACCAACAAACATTGATTTAGGTAATTATTGGCTGAATCAACATTTGCTGCTTAGATGTCGCAAGCAACATGTTTTACGTACCAACCCCACTTCCTCGGATATGTGCCAATAGCTAAAACGATGAGCACGTGAACGAAGATCCAGTTATAAAAATCTCCTCTGCATACAGTATCCATGGCTAACTTTTTCTTCTTTAAAGGCTTAACAATGTTGTAATTTCAAGCTAAAAGATCTTTGTAGATGTACTGTATATGCACTACACCTTCAACACACAACAATCAATTTTGAGTTATTCATGTGTGATGAATTCGTAAATTGCTCATACATGAATCAGAATTTTATACAGAATTTGCCTTTCAAATAAACTGCTCTAACCCTGATAAAATGTTAATATTAGTGTCATATTTCCATGAACTTCAACAGCATGTTCGATGTGTCATATATTTTATTCAAGGTCAATATCCACTACAAAAGCCATGTATGAAACAAAATATGGCTTGATTATAATTTTGAGTACTATTATGCCAACTGGAAACCAAAGTACAGTAGAAGAATTTATTCTTCTTGGACTCTCAGAAGACCCTCTGGTACAAATTGTGTTGTTCCACCTTTTCCTGATAGTCTACATGGCCACTCTAGCTGGGAATGTTCTCCTCATAGTGGCTGTGAGGACTGACAAACGTTTGCACACCTCCATGTACTTCTTCTTAGCCAATCTGTCCTTTTTGGACGTCTGCTACACCTCAGTCACTCTCCCTAAAATGTTGGTGAACTTTCTTTCAACGAAGAAGAGTATTTCATTCATTGGCTGTGCCATCCAAGTCTACTTTTACCTGTTGATGGCACAGACCGAGTGCATCCTTCTGGCCTTGATGGCCTATGATCGTTATGTTGCTATTTGCCACCCTTTACATTATCACATAATTATGACCACAGCAGCCTGTTTGTTTATGATCAGCATGTCGTGGTTGTCAGGTTGCATCAATACGTCTATTGATATGTTTTTTATTTTCAGTTTAACATACTGTGGACCCAACACCATCAACCACTTCTTTTGTGAGGCCCCTTTGCTACTGCAGTTGACTTGCAGTGACAGCTCAACAACCAACATATTAAAACTGGTGGGAACAGCTATCTTTCTTTTCATCCCTCTCTCACTGATTCTCATCTCGTACTTAAGAATCATAGCTTGTATCATGAAACTCCACTCTGGGAGATATAATGCCTTCTCCACATGTATCTCACATCTATTGGTAGTAATCATTTTTTATGGGACAGGCATTTTTATGTATATTAGACCAGAGCATTCAGTCAAGGAGAACACAGACAAATTGGTGGCAGTATTTTACACAGTGATAACTCCTATGCTCAACCCTGTGATCTACAGCTTGAGAAATAAAGATGTCCAGAGAGCCATGAAGCGGCTAGCTATTCTGCTAGTTACCAATAAGCAGAACACAGGTCTTCTTATGCACTAAATACAAGGGTTGTTCAGTAATGAATTACCCTCCCCTGTTTTGGATGCTGTGCTGTTGTTTCTTAGCAACAGAATCTTGTTTCTTTTTGCCTAAATGGCCACCATGCAGATGTAACCATTTTTTTTTCAATTGATTGATCAGGCTTCAGATTATTATTTTTTTTAGAAATGGTGAGATTTGAACTATGACCCAATTGAAGAAAAGAGCGTGGTGTCATCAAAAAGTGTTTCCCTCAAAGAAAGTATATGAGAGAAAGAAACAAGTGGAATCCTAATCTTGCAAGATAAAGATCATTGGCTGGATATGGCAGTATTTAACCCATTAGCAGTCAATTTATTTAGAAGCTTGCAAGTGCTCCAGGCTAATTTATTTTAACACATTTTGTTTTTATTTCTTTTGTTACATTTTTGCTTGTTACATTTTTGTATTTTTTACATTTCCCTGCTTCTAATTAGTACTGTTGTAATGTGTATTTATAGCCACGTGTCACTAGGGGGCAGCGTGAGACAATAACTATTTTATATTTTCTGTTATTAGAGAGAGCTCAAAGCATACTAAGAATTTAAAACACGAGTTCTGCAGACTGAGGTCGAAAGCAGTGCACTTATCTCAAGCAAGTTAACTTTATTGAGGCCAGCTTCACACTTTATATTGGCATCAGTGGTGCGGTGCGGCAACCACACTGCCAAAAACAGGCCTTCGGGGGAATACTACATTACTATGCGGTATTTCCCATCTGGCACCTGTACAAGCAGGAAGTGACGTGCGCTGTCAGAATTCTAGCGGTTTTATTTATGCAGTAAAAGCTGTCATATATGTATGTTTTAAGTTTTAATGTTCTATGCAAAATTTCATTGTAAACTGTAAAGTTGGGGTACTTCTTGAATATATTGCTCTGAGACATCTCAGCATTTTCCAGGCTGTGAATCTTATAATATTATTTTAGTTACAGACACTAAAACATTCTTGTTTATGTTAGTGCGCTTGTCTGCGGCCTTGACATTTGAAAGATGCTTCTGTGTGAAAGACAGAAAGCAAGTTTAAAACTCACATTACTGCAGCAATCTTATATGTATATTTGCACAGTTATTACACATAAATATTATTAATTGAAATATTAATAATCAATACAGCTCTTGTAAAGAGATAAATAATTGTTGTTAAAACCTATAATATAATCTATTACTTTGAATTACATTTAATGCTGGATTCTGTCAGTGATAGTTAGAGAAAGTAAAACTTTTAAAATATTATTTTAACTTGTAAGCTAGAAGATTGTTGACAACATGTACTTGTTACAAGGCCTTACAGCCAGCAACAAAAGATAACATTTCCCAGCCAGAGAAAGTCAAAATATGAAAAGTATAAACATTGCAATAGGTTTGAACATTGATAGCTGATAACATATGCTATGTTTTGGGAACAGGCCTCATAGAATATAAAACAATAGAAGGTTTTTTCCCAATTAGTTAAAGATGATGAAATGCTGACATCTGCCGGTTGAAGTTATTATATGTATTCATAAGAAAGGCAAATATATAGAACATGATTTTATATTATTACATTTTAATGTGCAATTATATCTTATATGATTAATGTTTTAAGAAGAATTACATAATAAGCTTTATATTTAAATAAGTATATTAGAAGCCCTGTATGTTTCAGTAAGCCCTAAATTGCTGAAGACTCTTACAGGTCTGTGTTAGTATCAACCTGACCAATCTTATTTCTGGGAAAGAACACACATTCCAAACTAATTAGCAGAAGGGCACATTATCAGAAATGCGTCATAAATGACATTGTTTACAGTTTAGAAGTTCAACGTCTGGGGCAAAAAAGTCAACCAGCAGACAAGATGGCTGGTGACATCCATTTTTAATTAACTGCGTCCTAAATGACCTAATCAGAATTTATAAAGAATAATATTATGATTTAGGTATTCAAAGCATGATAAAGCATTGATGCACAGAAGCTTTAGCCAATCAGAACCTGGGAAATTCCAGATTAGGCAGCCATATTGCATCCAATCACTATAAAAGTAGGAGCTGAAAGCTCATAGTTTGCGCTAGCCTACCAATCTCCTGAGAAGACACACGAGACAGAAGCTACCTTCCCACAAGTGGTTCTAGATGCTGAAGAGATGACAGATAATTTTTCAGCATTAAGTTCTGTTAAGATGTTAGCGAAGTTTTTTAGAAGCTATTTTTTATGCTATTTCTTTAAGAAGATTACTACAAGTTTTACACAGCTACTAGATACACAGCTATTGATACAGATGAGACTACTTTTGATCTTATTCTACATAACACAACTGTTAAATTCTTTTTTGAATGTGCTTAGAAGATTGATGATCGCTTGGCTATTGGGCAGCACGGTGGCGTAGTGGTTAGCTCTCTCGCCTTGCAGCGCTGGGTCCCTGGTTCGAATCCCAGCCAGGGCACTATCTGCAAAGAGTTTGTATGTTCTCTCCGTGTCTGCGTGGGTTTCCTCCGGGCACTCCGGTTTCCTCCCACATTCCAAAAACATACAGATAAGTTAATTGGCTCCCCCTAAAAAATTGGCCCTAGACTACAGTACTTACACTACATAATATAGACATATGGCAATGGTAGGGATTAGATTGTGAGCTCCTTTGAGGGACAGTTAGTGACAAGATATATATATATATACACTGTACAGCGCTGCGTAATATGTCGGCGCTATATAAATAATAATAATAATAATAAAAGCCTTGATAAGATGGAATACTGTTAGAAGGAAACACTACTTGGAACTATTCATATTTTATATATATGCTGTGATAAGCAAGTACAATTTTTTATATAAAATCATATACTGAGTGCTCTGATTCATTTCAAGGTATACTGTCAATCTATAATTACCGTTATAGAGGATTCAGACCCCGCTATGCCAGATTTATATGATAGCAACACGTTAAGGACTGGTCCTTTACTGAGTTAGCAATCATGAAAAAGGCAAGAACCGCTCAGGTTTTTGACAGCGCTTGCGGTCACTTCCTGTTTCAGGTATAAGGAACTGCACTGAAGCATATTGTAAAAACACGCTTCCGTGCATGCACGTCACAATGTCACCGACCTGCAGCCACCAACATCTTTCAAACACTTGTATCGCCATTAACTTACATGACTTTCGGTCCACAGCACGTTGACGCAAATATGCGCGCTAAGGTAGTTTTGGAAGCACGTCAGATTGAGCACTTCCGGTGCACAGCACTGCAGGTAATATGAAAGCACCCATAGACTTTCATTTCCCTGTGGTAGCAGTGTGGTAAATTGCCACAACACATCGTACCAGGGTGAAAGGGCCCTGAAGCTGCTCATGGGTTAAAAGCACCACTATAGTGTAAAATGTAAAATTCATGTGTGTGCATACTTATAAGAAGTACATTTGTTGCAGAGTAAAATGCACTATAATTTATGTTCCTCCTATGTTGCTGTCACTTACAGTAGGCAGTACAAATCTGACAAATATGACAGGTTTTGGACTAGTCCATCTCCTTATCTGGGATTCTAAGGGTTTTCTTTATTTATAAAAGCAGTTGCTCGGTCACAGTGCCAAAATAGTGTGCAAGCAGTAGGGAGGCTCGCCTGCATCTTTATATAGATCTTTTCCATGGAGTGCTTTACGAGAGAATGGGTATCATTCATAAAAGAGCTGTCGGTAAGGAGAATCAGTGCGGGAAAACACCGCTGCCAGTATTTTAGACTTTTGGGTGGGCATTCATAAAAATGTATCCAGTTGCGATAGCAGTGCGGAGATTCCCCGAACTAGGCTGGCGGTAGGCAGGAGGTAGGCTTGCGGAGACACAGGAAGCTGCCGAGTTGATACATTTCCCCGTGTTCTGCTCTGCTGCAGCTGCCTGGGAGGTCTGTGTGTCTCCAATAACTTTACATTGTTATCGCCACATCAGAGGGAGCGGTATTTCCCGTCCTCATACCGCTTGCGGTAATCTTTATGAATTACCATTTTGTTACATTTTTTTTACGAAAATCCCCGCACAGGGCGGTGATTTATCACTCTGCTCGGTAGTGTCAGTTTTTCATGCGGAAAGAGCCTTTATGAATGCCGAACTTGCTGAGCGGTCGGTAAAGTCAGCTGTTTTAAGCATTTCCGCATGCGGAAATGCTTTATGAATGATAGCCAATAAAGGAAATACTGATAATCCCCCATGAGGAGATGCACTAGTCCAAAACCTGTCAGCTTTGTCAGATCTTCACTGCCTATTGTAAGCAACAGCAACATAGGAGAAAAAGTAATTTCTAGTGCATGCCACGCCCCCTGAGGAAACGAGCAGGAAGCTCGTGAAACATGTCGGGGCTATCAGGTGGCGTCACCGCATGTCTGCCCGGCTCTACGGTTGCTCTCAATCCACGGGGACTTCCTTTTTAGCCAGCCATCCACAACTGACCCACAGAGACTCGACATCACAATGCTGCATAATTATCCAGAGATATCCAGGCCATAACATCTGCTACCACTTGCTGAGAGACTGTCAGCGGCAGGTATTTATGCTTGCACGACATGCATTCAGCTGTTGCTTTTCTGTGCTGACGCTCCTCTGTGCTTCGTGAGCTGCATTCAATTAGACTATTCTGCTCAGTTGCTGTGGAAGATGTTGGCTCACCTCAAGTTCAAACCTCAGTAATCTATATCATGCTTGCCTGCCGTGCACAGGGACTTACTTGCTTGCTTATACTGCATTTAACAAAGGCTAAACCTATATGGTTACTGTTGTGGACAGTGCTGGTTCATTAAGTCTCTTCATCTTTTGCTACATTAATCTGCCTGCGCACTTGAGGGGCCTGACACTGATTTATATGATTGATGCCAGGAAGTGGACATTTCATGGTAGCAATAACATCAAATCGTTTGAACTGTATTACCTTCTGTGGTCTATGGACCTCCAACGCTTGCAGTGTATGTGGATGGACTTTTTGAAGAATTAAAGAGAATCTGTACTCTAACATTTTTACAGCAAAAAGCATACCATTCTATTCATTATGTTCTTCTGGGCCCCTCTGTGCTGTTTCTGCCGGTCTCTGCTGCAAACCTGGCTTGTAATTAACAGTTTTAGGCAGTGTTTACAAACAAACTAACCAGCTTCTGATAGGCTCACATAAGCAGAGTGTGTGAGTCATACAGAGCCTGCAGGGGGCCTGGAGGGGGTGTGTATAGCTTCTACCAATCACAAGCAGCCCTGCACATTCCACACATTCCAGCTTTAGCCCGGCTGTGCCGACAGAAGGAAACAGATTAGATCATATAACAGAGATAACACAGTCACTGTGCAATTAGGAAAAGCTGCAGTAAGCCAGAGCACATTAGAACAGGCAAAGGAACTTATAGCATAGAAGAACTAAGGTCGAAAAGTTTTCTACAGAGTCTCTTTAAAGCAGTAGGATCAGCCATACTTTGCCAGGGAAAAAACACATATATAAGTAGATAAATACTTGATCTACTTACGTAACACATGTATTATACTGTCCACGTTTTGATTTCAGTGAATGTTATATAGTAAATGACGATAATTCTGTTCCTGGTGGGGGCCATGTCTTTTGCCCACAGTTAAAGCTAACTCGTGATGTCACTTCTGCCCTTTACTTTTTTTCTTGTCTCCTCCAATTGCTGAGTCACTTCAGCCTTGCTTGTAAACACAAGTGAATAGGGGATTAGGTTTTAGATAAGCAGCTTGCAGGGAAATAAAGGGAAGAGGAGGAATAGATTATAGATAAAAAGAACCCCCAGCATGCAATTCTTTGGCACGACTACTAAAGGGCCAGTGCTTCTTAAGTATGTGATAACTCCAAATCATAACAGCATAAAAAGTTTTGAAAGTCTTGAATGCAGGATTAGCATCTTTATCACTTAATACACTCAGACCAGTTGCTGTTGAAATTTGATTTTTATGGTGACGATACCGCTTTAATGGCTACATCTACCTCTATGCACTCTGAGGTGTATTCTGATCATCAACATTGTGGGTTTTGTTGAATGATGTGTGGTATGTATGCATGGATGTGGGGAGTATACAGTGTAGTGGGAACAGGGTAGCTTTAGGGATTGAGTCTGAGGCAATTTTTAGAGTTTTGTACATTTTGATAAATAAAGAAAAGATTTATACAGTTTTCAGTAAAAAACATTTCTTGTGTATTTATTGGTGTGTACCATCCATCTTTTGGTCCCTTCCTATTAAGTTTTTTGCTATAATTTCTAGTGCATTTTACTGTGGGAGAAATGTACTTTTTATTAATATGTATTTTAAATTTTAATTTTTTGTGTGAAAGTTAGCCTCTAACCAGTAGCTGCGATTGTGACAGTATATCTATGCCCCGCGGGAGTACTGTTCCCGTACCTGGGACATAGAAACTTGTCTCTGGCTTTTGATGCAAGGCGCGCGCGTGCGCATCCACGATCACCCCCGTGACCGACAGTTACAAGACAGATTGGTGAATGGAAAAATATTCCCATTCACCAATCTAAGTCCTGGATTTATGAATAATCTCTGCTGTAACAAACAACAAAGATTATTCATTTAAAAACTGAAAAAAAAACCCACAACTTTAACTTTTATTACAGTATAGAAAGCTGTGATTGACGGTGCCACCTAGTGGACCAATATAATTATTTTTGTCCACAAAGAAAAAAAAAAGTCCACACATATAAATGAAAACCCTATTAACCCCCTTGTGTCCCCACAGTAACTATAATAAAACAACAACAACAAAAAAAATGGTTGATAAACAAAATATAAAATCTATTTTTTCATACCGTATAATCAAGTCTAAGAGTGTAAAGGAATAATTATTCCACGAGGACAATTATGAACCTGGGAAATGATGATGATCACTGTATGTTGTACCCAGGAGGGGCTCAGTACAAACATAAACGCCTCTCTTTCTACACAAACGTTTTGCGTTCTGATCTCTTGTAAGTGAAGCTGCCTTTCCTTGTGTGCGTCTTTTTGCCTCTGGAGCTTTAATTGATATCTTCCAACATTTGTGCAAACCAACAAGACAGATGTTTATGCTGTGGTCTCACATAAAGATCCTGATGTTTTATTACTATTGTATTACTATTTACCATTATCATGGCCATCATTATAAGGGTAAAAATATATACAGCAGAGTCCTCGGTATCCGGCAACGGCAGAGATCGATTAATGCCGCATACATTTCCGGGTACAATCCACCGTTGTACTTGGCGAAATAAATTCTGATTCTGATACATGTGCTTGCTAGTTGCTTAAGCAACCGTCCGGAAAAGCAAAAACCTCCCTAAGTACCAAGCACCAAGCCTACAGCAACGTCTTGTAGCCTTCCTAATGGGCACCTAGCAGCTTTCCTGCATGCTCCATGCAAGCCCGCTGGTGTGTCACCTGACCTCCTTCACTTCACCTGATCTCCACTGCTTCACATGACATGCCGGGAGCTGCTAGGGGCCCTCTAGGAGCAACGTTAAGGTTACAAGATGCCCCTGAAGGCTTTGTATTTTAACCATCTTAGCGGTATGGACGAGCTCAGCTCGTCCATCACCGCCGATGGCTGCCGCTCAGGCCCTGCTGGGCCGATTTTGTTCAAATAAAAAGCAGCACACGCAGCCGGCACTTTGACAGCCGCGTGTGCTGCCCGATCACCACCGCTCTGCGGCGATCCGCCGCGAGCAGCGGCGAAAGAGGGTCCCCCCAGCCGCCTGAGCCCTGCGCAGCCGGAACAAATAGTTCCGGCCAGCGCTAAGGGCTGGATCGGAGGCGGCTGACGTCAGGACGTCATCTGACGTCCATGACGTCACTCCGCTCGTCGCCATGGCGACGAAGTAAGGAAAACATGGAAGGCCTTCCGTGTTACTTCTGGCTGCCGGAGGCGATCGGAAGAACACCTCCGGAGCGCCCTCTAGTGGGCTTTCATGCAGCCAACTTTCAGTTGGCTGCATGAAATAGTTTTTTTTTAATACCCTCCCGCAGCCGCCCTGGCGATCTTAATAGAACGCCAGGGTGGTTAATGCCTGCAAACACCCTCCAAAAACCACAAAATAAAGTCCAGGTTATCGCCTCAGGCATGCATGGTTGAGACTTCCAGTTGCCTGAGTTCCAGATAACTGGGACTTTGCTGTATAATAAAGCTAAACATAGATGAATACCAGGAGCTAAGCTAGACAAAATTTGCTCCTTTCCGGTCTTGCTGTGCCTCTGTCTCCCATCTGCCTCTATGTGTCTCCTCCTATATACCTGTTACCCTTCTATTTGCCTCCTGCCCTTCCCACCTGCCACCCTTTGCCACTTTTTTCTGCATCTGGGTTTCGTAATTGTACAGTGGAATCAGTATGAACTCAGAATCAGTTTCCCCATGCTTGTGTGCTTCAGGTGAGCAACAGTGTTTTTATCTGTGATCCTAAATGATCCCATTCACATAAATTCACTTCTTGATGCCTAACCATAATCATAATTTAGGGTTAGGCACATAGGTAGTAGGGGAGTTAGTGTTCGCTGATGCGGCAGTAAGGTTAAAGTTAGATGTAGTGGCAGTAGAGAGCTCTTGTTTAGTGTAGGGGAAGGAAGGTTAGTGTTAGATGTAGCACAGTGAGGTTAACGTTAAAAGTAGAGGTACTGATTTTATTGTTTGATGTGGAAGCAGTGAGGCTAGTGGTAGGTGTAGTGGTAGTAGGGGGCTAGTGTTAGGTATAGCGGTATTAGGAGGTCTACTGTTAGGTGTAGCAGTAGCAGGAGGGCTTTTGTTGCGTGTAGCAGTAGTAGGAGGGCTAGTGTTAGGCTAAGATGTAGTAGTAGGGCTAGTGTTAGGTGTAGCAGTAGTAGTAAGGCTAGTGTTAGGTGTAGCATTAGCAGGAGGGCTTTTGTTAGGTGTAGATGTAGTAGTAAGGCTAGTGTTAGGTGTAGCAGTAGTAGTAAGGCTAGTGTTAGGTGTAGCAGTAGTAGGAGGGCTAGTGTTAGGTGTAGCAGTAGTAGGAGGGCTAGTGTTAGGTGTAGCAGTAGTAGCAGGGCTAGTGTTAGGTGTAGCAGTAGTAGTAGGGCTAGTGTTAGGTGTAGCAGTAGTAGCAGGGCTAGTGTTAGGTGTAGCAGTAGTAGCAGGGCTAGTGTTAGGTGTAGCAGTAGTAGCAGGGCTAGTGTTAGGTGTAGCAGTAGTAGCAGGGCTAGTGTTAGGTGTAGCAGTAGTAGTAGGGCTAGTGTTAGGTGTAGCAGTAGTAGTAAGGCTAGTGTTAGGTGTAGCAGTAGTAGTAAGGCTAGTGTTAGGTGTAGCAGTAGTAGCAGGGCTAGTGTTAGGTGTAGCAGTAGTAGTAGGGCTAGTGTTAGGTGTAGCAGTAGTAGTAAGGCTAGTGTTAGGTGTAGCAGTAGTAGCAGGGCTAGTGTTAGGTGTAGCAGTAGTAGAAGGGCTAGTGATAGATGTAGCAGTAGTAGGAGGGCTCGTGTTAGGTGTAGCAGTAGTAGTAGGGCTAGTGTTAGGTGTAGCAGTAGTATGAGGGCTAGTGTTAGGTGTGAATGTAGTAGCAGGGCTACTGTTAGGTGTAGCAGTAGTAGTAAGGCTAGTGTTAGGTGTAGCAGTAGTAGTAAGGCTAGTGTTAGGTGTAGCAGTAGTAGTAAGGCTAGTGTTAGGTGTAGTAGTAGTAGTAAGGCTAGTGTTAGGTGTAGCAGTAGTAGTAAGGCTAGTGTTAGGTGTAGTAGCAGAAGGAGGGATAGTGTTACGTGTAGCAGTAGTAGGAGGGCTAGTGATAGATGTAGCAGTAGTAGAAGGGCTACTGTTAGGTGTAGCAGTAGTAGTAAGGCTACTGTTAGGTGTAGCAGTAGTAGTAAGGCTAGTGTTAGGTGTAGCAGTAGTAGTAGGGCTAGTGTTAGGTGTAGCAGTAGTAGTAAGGCTAGTGTTAGGTGTAGCAGTAGTAGTAAGGCTAGTGTTAGGTGTAGCAGCAGAAGGAGGGATAGTGTTAGGTGTAGCAGCAGAAGGAGGGATAGTGTTACGTGTAGCAGTAGTAGGAGGGCTAGTGATAGATGTAGCAGTAGTAGTAAGGCTAGTGTTAGGTGTAGCAGTAGTAGTAGGGCTACTGTTAGGTGTAGCAGTAGTAGTAAGGCTAGTGTTAGGTGTAGCAGTAGTAGTAGGGCTAGTGTTAGGTGTAGCAGTAGTAGGAGGGCTAGTGTTAGGTGTAGCAGTAGTAGTAGGGCTACTGTTAGGTGTAGCAGTAGTAGTAGGGCTAGTGTTAGGTGTAGCAGTAGTAGTAAGTCTAGTGTTAGGTGTAGCAGTAGTAGGAGGGCTAGTGTTAGGTGTAGCAGTAGTAGTAGGGCTAGTGTTAGGTGTAGCAGTAGTAGCAGGGCTAGTGTTAGGTGTAGCAGTAGTAGTAGGGCTAGTGTTAGGTGTAGCAGTAGTAGTAAGGCTAGTGTTAGGTGTAGCAGTAGTAGCAGGGCTAGTGTTAGGTGTAGCAGTAGTAGAAGGGCTAGTGATAGATGTAGCAGTAGTAGGAGGGCTCGTGTTAGGTGTGGATGTAGTAGTAGGGCTAGTGTTAGGTGTAGCAGTAGCAGGAGGGCTTTTGTTAGGTGTAGCAGTAGTATGAGGGCTAGTGTTAGGTGTGAATGTAGTAGCAGGGCTACTGTTAGGTGTAGCAGTAGTAGTAAGGCTAGTGTTAGGTGTAGCAGTAGTAGTAAGGCTAGTGTTAGGTGTAGCAGTAGTAGGAGGGCTAGTGTTAGGTGTAGCAGTAGTAGTAGGGCTAGTGTTAGGTGTATCAGTAGTAGCAGGGCTAGTGTTAGGTGTAGCAGTAGTAGTAGGGCTAGTGTTAGGTGTAGCAGTAGTAGTAAGGCTAGTGTTAGGTGTAGCAGTAGTAGCAGGGCTAGTGTTAGGTGTAGCAGTAGTAGTAGGGCTAGTGTTAGGTGTAGCAGTAGTAGCAGGGCTAGTGTTAGGTGTAGCAGTAGTAGTAGGGCTAGTGTTAGGTGTAGCAGTAGTAGTAAGGCTAGTGTTAGGTGTAGCAGTAGTAGCAGGGCTAGTGTTAGGTGTAGCAGTAGTAGTAAGGCTAGTGTTAGGTGTAGCAGTAGTAGAAGGGCTAGTGGTAGATGTAGCAGTAGTAGGAGGGCTCGTGTTAGGTGTAGCAGTAGTAGGAGGGCTAATGTTAGGTGTGGATGTAGTAGTAGGGCTAGTGTTAGGTGTAGCAGTAGCAGGAGGGCTTTTGTTAGGTGTAGCAGTAGTATGAGGGCTAGTGTTAGGTGTGAATGTAGTAGCAGGGCTACTGTTAGGTGTAGCAGTAGTAGTAAGGCTAGTGTTAGGTGTAGCAGTAGTAGTAGGGCTAGTGTTAGGTGTAGCAGTAGTAGTAGGGCTAGTGTTAGGTGTAGCAGTAGTAGTAAGGCTAGTGTTAGGTGTAGCAGTAGTAGTAAGGCTAGTGTTAGGTGTAGCAGTAGTAGCAGGGCTAGTGTTAGGTGTAGCAGTAGTAGAAGGGCTAGTGATAGATGTAGCAGTAGTAGGAGGGCTCGTGTTAGGTGTAGCAGTAGTAGGAGGGCTCGTGTTAGGTGTAGCAGTAGTAGGAGGGCTAGTGTTAGGTGTGGATGTAGTAGTAAGGCTAGTGTTAGGTGTAGCAGTAGCAGGAGGGCTTTTGTTAGGTGTAGTAGTAGTAGTAAGGCTAGTGTTAGGTGTGGATGTAGTAGTAGGGCTAGTGTTAGGTGTAGCAGTAGTATGAGGGCTAGTGTTAGGTGTGAATGTAGTAGCAGGGCTACTGTTAGGTGTAGCAGTAGTAGTAAGGCTAGTGTTAGGTGTAGCAGTAGTAGTAAGGCTAGTGTTAGGTGTAGCAGTAGTAGTAAGGCTAGTGTTAGGTGTAGTAGTAGTAGTAAGGCTAGTGTTAGGTGTAGCAGTAGTAGTAAGGCTAGTGTTAGGTGTAGCAGCAGAAGGAGGGATAGTGTTACGTGTAGCAGTAGTAGGAGGGCTAGTGATAGATGTAGCAGTAGTAGTAAGGCTAGTGTTAGGTGTAGCAGTAGCAGGAGGGCTTTTGTTGCGTGTAGCAGTAGTAGGAGGGCTAGTGTTAGGCTAAGATGTAGTAGTAGGGCTAGTGTTAGGTGTAGCATTAGCAGGAGGGCTTTTGTTAGGTGTAGATGTAGTAGTAAGGCTAGTGTTAGGTGTAGCAGTAGTAGTAAGGCTAGTGTTAGGTGTAGCAGTAGTAGGAGGGCTAGTGTTAGGTGTAGCAGTAGTAGTAGGGCTAGTGTTAGGTGTAGCAGTAGTAGCAGGGCTAGTGTTAGGTGTAGCAGTAGTAGCAGGGCTAGTGTTAGGTGTAGCAGTAGTAGTAGGGCTAGTGTTAGGTGTAGCAGTAGTAGTAAGGCTAGTGTTAGGTGTAGCAGTAGTAGCAGGGCTAGTGTTAGGTGTAGCAGTAGTAGTAGGGCTAGTGTTAGGTGTAGCAGTAGTAGTAAGGCTAGTGTTAGGTGTAGCAGTAGTAGCAGGGCTAGTGTTAGGTGTAGCAGTAGTAGAAGGGCTAGTGATAGATGTAGCAGTAGTAGGAGGGCTCGTGTTAGGTGTAGCAGTAGTAGTAGGGCTAGTGTTAGGTGTAGCAGTAGTATGAGGGCTAGTGTTAGGTGTGAATGTAGTAGCAGGGCTACTGTTAGGTGTAGCAGTAGTAGTAAGGCTAGTGTTAGGTGTAGCAGTAGTAGTAAGGCTAGTGTTAGGTGTAGCAGTAGTAGTAAGGCTAGTGTTAGGTGTAGTAGTAGTAGTAGTAAGGCTAGTGTTAGGTGTAGCAGTAGTAGTAAGGCTAGTGTTAGGTGTAGTAGCAGAAGGAGGGATAGTGTTACGTGTAGCAGTAGTAGGAGGGCTAGTGATAGATGTAGCAGTAGTAGAAGGGCTACTGTTAGGTGTAGCAGTAGTAGTAAGGCTACTGTTAGGTGTGGCAGTAGTAGTAAGGCTAGTGTTAGGTGTAGCAGTAGTAGTAGGGCTAGTGTTAGGTGTAGCAGTAGTAGTAAGGCTAGTGTTAGGTGTAGCAGTAGTAGTAAGGCTAGTGTTAGGTGTAGCAGCAGAAGGAGGGATAGTGTTAGGTGTAGCAGCAGAAGGAGGGATAGTGTTACGTGTAGCAGTAGTAGGAGGGCTAGTGATAGATGTAGCAGTAGTAGTAAGGCTAGTGTTAGGTGTAGCAGTAGTAGTAGGGCTACTGTTAGGTGTAGCAGTAGTAGTAAGGCTAGTGTTAGGTGTAGCAGTAGTAGTAGGGCTAGTGTTAGGTGTAGCAGTAGTAGGAGGGCTAGTGTTAGGTGTAGCAGTAGTAGTAAGGCTAGTGTTAGGTGTAGCAGTAGTAGTAGGGCTAGTGTTAGGTGTAGCAGTAGTAGTAAGGCTAGTGTTAGGTGTAGCAGTAGTAGTAAGGCTAGTGTTAGGTGTAGCAGCAGAAGGAGGGATAGTGTTAGGTGTAGCAGCAGAAGGAGGGATAGTGTTACGTGTAGCAGTAGTAGGAGGGCTAGTGATAGATGTAGCAGTAGTAGTAAGGCTAGTGTTAGGTGTAGCAGTAGTAGTAGGGCTACTGTTAGGTGTAGCAGTAGTAGTAGGGCTAGTGTTAGGTGTAGCAGTAGTAGTAAGGCTAGTGTTAGGTGTAGCAGTAGTAGGAGGGCTAGTGTTAGGTGTAGCAGTAGTAGTAGGGCTAGTGTTAGGTGTAGCAGTAGTAGCAGGGCTAGTGTTAGGTGTAGCAGTAGTAGCAGGGCTAGTGTTAGGTGTAGCAGTAGTAGAAGGGCTAGTGATAGATGTAGCAGTAGTAGGAGGGCTCGTGTTAGGTGTAGCAGTAGTAGGAGGGCTAGTGTTAGGTGTGGATGTAGTAGTAGGGCTAGTGTTAGGTGTAGCAGTAGCAGGAGGGCTTTTGTTAGGTGTAGCAGTAGTATGAGGGCTAGTGTTAGGTGTGAATGTAGTAGCAGGGCTACTGTTAGGTGTAGCAGTAGTAGTAAGGCTAGTGTTAGGTGTAGCAGTAGTAGTAAGGCTAGTGTTAGGTGTAGCAGTAGTAGGAGGGCTAGTGTTAGGTGTAGCAGTAGTAGTAGGGCTAGTGTTAGGTGTATCAGTAGTAGCAGGGCTAGTGTTAGGTGTAGCAGTAGTAGTAGGGCTAGTGTTAGGTGTAGCAGTAGTAGTAAGGCTAGTGTTAGGTGTAGCAGTAGTAGCAGGGCTAGTGTTAGGTGTAGCAGTAGTAGTAGGGCTAGTGTTAGGTGTAGCAGTAGTAGCAGGGCTAGTGTTAGGTGTAGCAGTAGTAGTAGGGCTAGTGTTAGGTGTAGCAGTAGTAGTAAGGCTAGTGTTAGGTGTAGCAGTAGTAGCAGGGCTAGTGTTAGGTGTAGCAGTAGTAGTAAGGCTAGTGTTAGGTGTAGCAGTAGTAGAAGGGCTAGTGATAGATGTAGCAGTAGTAGGAGGGCTCGTGTTAGGTGTAGCAGTAGTAGGAGGGCTAATGTTAGGTGTGGATTTAGTAGTAGGGCTAGTGTTAGGTGTAGCAGTAGCAGGAGGGCTTTTGTTAGGTGTAGCAGTAGTATGAGGGCTAGTGTTAGGTGTGAATGTAGTAGCAGGGCTACTGTTAGGTGTAGCAGTAGTAGTAAGGCTAGTGTTAGGTGTAGCAGTAGTAGTAGGGCTAGTGTTAGGTGTAGCAGTAGTAGTAGGGCTAGTGTTAGGTGTAGCAGTAGTAGTAAGGCTAGTGTTAGGTGTAGCAGTAGTAGTAAGGCTAGTGTTAGGTGTAGCAGTAGTAGCAGGGCTAGTGTTAGGTGTAGCAGTAGTAGATGGGCTAGTGATAGATGTAGCAGTAGTAGGAGGGCTCGTGTTAGGTGTAGCAGTAGTAGGAGGGCTCGTGTTAGGTGTAGCAGTAGTAGGAGGGCTAGTGTTAGGTGTGGATGTAGTAGTAAGGCTAGTGTTAGGTGTAGCAGTAGCAGGAGGGCTTTTGTTAGGTGTAGCAGTAGTAGTAAGGCTAGTGTTAGGTGTGGATGTAGTAGTAGGGCTAGTGTTAGGTGTAGCAGTAGTATGAGGGCTAGTGTTAGGTGTGAATGTAGTAGCAGGGCTACTGTTAGGTGTAGCAGTAGTAGTAAGGCTAGTGTTAGGTGTAGCAGTAGTAGTAAGGCTAGTGTTAGGTGTAGCAGTAGTAGTAAGGCTAGTGTTAGGTGTAGTAGTAGTAGTAAGGCTAGTGTTAGGTGTAGCAGTAGTAGTAAGGCTAGTGTTAGGTGTAGCAGCAGAAGGAGGGATAGTGTTACGTGTAGCAGTAGTAGGAGGGCTAGTGATAGATGTAGCAGTAGTAGAAGGGCTACTGTTAGGTGTAGCAGTAGTAGTAAGGCTACTGTTAGGTGTAGCAGTAGTAGTAAGGCTAGTGTTAGGTGTAGCAGTAGTAGTAGGGCTAGTGTTAGGTGTAGCAGTAGTAGTAAGGCTAGTGTTAGGTGTAGCAGTAGTAGTAAGGCTAGTGTTAGGTGTAGCAGCAGAAGGAGGGATAGTGTTAGGTGTAGCAGCAAAAGGAGGGATAGTGTTACGTGTAGCAGTAGTAGGAGGGCTAGTGATAGATGTAGCAGTAGTAGTAAGGCTAGTGTTAGGTGTAGCAGTAGTAGTAGGGCTACTGTTAGGTGTAGCAGTAGTAGTAAGGCTAGTGTTAGGTGTAGCAGTAGTAGTAGGGCTAGTGTTAGGTGTAGCAGTAGTAGGAGGGCTAGTGTTAGGTGTAGCAGTAGTAGTAAGGCTAGTGTTAGGTGTAGCAGTAGTAGTAGGGCTAGTGTTAGGTGTAGCAGTAGTAGTAGGGCTAGTGTTAGGTGTAGCAGTAGTAGTAGGGCTAGTGTTAGGTGTAGCAGTAGTAGTAGGGCTAGTGTTAGGTGTAGCAGTAGTAGTAGGGCTAGTGTTAGGTGTAGCAGTAGTAGTAGGGCTAGTGTTAGGTGTAGCAGTAGTAGTAAGGCTAGTGTTAGGTGTAGCAGTAGTAGCAGGGCTAGTGTTAGGTGTAGCAGTAGTAGTAAGGCTAGTGTTAGATGTAGCAGTAGTAGTAAGGCTAGTGTTAGGTGTAGCAGTAGTAGTAAGGCTAGTGTTAGGTGTAGCAGTAGTAGTAAGGCTAGTGTTAGGTGTAGCAGTAGTAGTAAGGCTAGTGTTAGGTGTAGCAGTAGTAGTAAGGCTAGTGTTAGGTGTAGCAGCAGAAGGAGGGATAGTGTTACGTGTAGCAGTAGTAGGAGGGCTAGTGATAGATGTAGCAGTAGTAGAAGGGCTAGTGTTAGGTGTAGCAGTAGTAGCAGGGCTAGTGTTAGGTGTAGCAGTAGTAGTAAGGCTAGTGTTAGGTGTAGCAGTAGTAGTAAGGCTAGTGTTAGGTGTAGCAGTAGTAGCAGGGCTAGTGTTAGGTGTAGCAGTAGTAGTAAGGCTAGTGTTAGATGTAGCAGTAGTAGTAAGGCTAGTGTTAGGTGTAGCAGTAGTAGTAAGGCTAGTGTTAGGTGTAGCAGTAGTAGTAAGGCTAGTGTTAGGTGTAGCAGTAGTAGTAAGGCTAGTGTTAGGTGTAGCAGTAGTAGTAAGGCTAGTGTTAGGTGTAGCAGCAGAAGGAGGGATAGTGTTACGTGTAGCAGTAGTAGGAGGGCTAGTGATAGATGTAGCAGTAGTAGAAGGGCTAGTGTTAGAGTTCGATGTGAGCTTTACGTTTTAAATAGAATATTATCAGTAATATAAAATCATCGATATTGATACTCTTGGCTACTGCTCGTGCCAAATTCATTAGCATGTAAGCTAAATGTACACCTCCAAAAATAATCTTAACATTTTGACACCATTCTGGTGCCTATCCCTAACCTCCCTTACTCTTACCCTTACCCCTATCCCTCCAAATCTCCACTACTTCAAGCAATCCAATCCATGGCTTTGTAACAATTGACATTTTATGTTGGCCCTGCTACTGCTGAAAAATCTTCTGAAAAATGATATTACTGTGCTCAATTGGCCTGCCAACTCTCCTGACCTGAACCCCAAAGAGAATCTGTGGGATATTGTGAAGAGAAAGTTGAGAGACGCAAGACCCAACACTCTGGATGAGCTTAAGGCCGCTATTGAAGCATCCTGGGCCTCCATAACACCTGAGCAGTGCCACAGGCTGATTGCCTCCATGCCACCCCGCATTGAAGCAGTCATTTCTGCAAAAGGATTCCTGACCAAGTATTGAGTGCATAACTGAACATAATTATTTGAAGGTTGACTTTTTTTTTGTTTTAAAAACACTTTTCTTTTATTGGTCGGATGAAATATGCTAATTTTTTGAGATAGGAAATTTGGGTTTTCATGAGCTGTATGCCAAAATCATCAATATTAAAACAATAAAAGGCTTGAACTACTTCAGTTGTGTGTATTTTAATCTAAAATATATGAAAGTCTAATGTTTATCAGTACATTACAGAAAATAATGAACTTTATCACAATATGCAAATTTTTTGAGAAGATCCTGTGTATATATATATATATATTTTAATTTTTCATAGTTTAGACAATTGGCAGAGGAGCGCACGGTTAATATTTTCAACTTATCATTCATCCATGCCTGTAGCTCAGCTAAGCAAGAGTTTATTTTTGGAGTAGGGTCTGTTCCACCAGGTTTGAAGGACAGGTATAGCTGTGTGTCATCAGCGTAGCAGTGGTACGTCAGGCCGTGACGTTGGATAAGTGTACCGAGTGGCAACATGTAGATTGCAAACAGCAGAGGGGATAGGATTGAGCCTTGTGGCACTCCGAATTGTAGAGGTGCAGGTTTGGACATTATAGGTCTTAGGGATACTCTCTGTGTTCTGTCAGTCAGGAATGATCTGAACCACTGGAGGACTGATCCACTGATGCCACAGTACTCCTGCAGTCTGTTAAAGGGGCACTATTGCTAATGTCATCTTATTTCGACCCTGTAGCATACATATGCATTGTTGGAGTGATTATGTTTCTCAGTATGTAGTCTTATACAAATGTATTTGATCACTGCTAATAAACATTTATAGCAAGGCAGTGACGTCGGTAGTATTACCTTTCCGACACCAATGCAGACTAAACCATTATGTAATAGGGAGGCATCTGTTACTGATCAGTGAGTGGCCGTTATATTATTCACCCCTCTGGCCAGCTCATGTATTTATTTTCCTCCTTGTAACTGCACTAACGTGCAGTTACTGAGCGCACAGCAGCCGCCGTAAAGTGAGGGACGCAGCCTCCTCCGTACAGCGTAGGAGTGTCTGTGTGTAGATACCCTGCCCGGCCGCCAAGGACCCTTTACCTAAGCTGGCAATGAAACGGACACCTATTGTTGTCCAATTCTATGGGAACCTGACCGGCTTACGAACTGCGCAATCTAGCGGCGGAAGCCGGTCAGGTTCCCATAGAAACGGACAACAATAGGTGTCTGTTTCATTGCCAGCTTAGGTAAAGGGTCCTTGGCGGTCGGGCAGGGTATCTACACACAGACGCTCCTACGCTGTACGGAGGAGGTTGCGTCCCTCACTTTACGGCGGCTGCTGTGCGCTCAGTAACTGCACGTTAGTGCAGTTACAAGGAGGAAAATAAATACATGAGCTGGCCAGAGGGGTGAATAATATAACGGCCGCTCACTGATCAGTAACAGATGCCTCCCTATTACATAATGGTTTAGTCTGCATTTGGCGTCGGAAAGGTAATACTACCGACGTCACTGCCTTGCTATAAATGTTTATTACCAGTGATCAAATACATTTGTCTAAGACTACCTACTGAGAAACCTAATTACTCCAACAACGCATATGTATGCTAAAGGGTCGAAATAAGATGAAATTGGCAATAGTGCCCCTTTAAGCAGGATTTCATGGTCAACTGTATTAAAAGCCGCTGAGAGATCCAACCAAATGCACAACTGATTAACTTACGATGGAGAGGGGATGGAGAGGATAAGGCTGCTATGCACACACTTTAGATTGTCCTTGGCAACAAACATTATTTTTGATCATTGAAGTTAAGTAGTGTATAGGTGTTTCCAGGCATTGCGGACTTCCTTTAGCAATTCAATCACCAGTAATTGCTAAAGGAAACCTGAAGTAAAATTAGAAAACAAAAACAAAACAAAACAGATACTCAGCTATGGAGAGGGAAGGCCCTGGGTCCTATAGAGCATTCCCTGGCTCCTCTTAGTGTCCTGGTTCCAGCTCTGTGCCGCATCCAAATCTCCCGCTGTGGGAGGCTTCAGAAGTGCACAGGAGCCCGAGTGGTACTGAAGATGGGCGGCTTCATACAGCACCTGCGCGAGTATGCTAGAGAACGTGCTCACACAGACGTGGTAGGGAGTGGCCTGTCTTCGGGATACTTCTCCTGAAGACTTCCAAAGCCTCCTGCGGCGGCACAGAGTAGTCTTCAACCCATCAATCGATGACTGCTAATTGGGGGGAGGCAGCACTGGAACGAGGAGTCTTGGAGAGGGGCGCGAAGGTTCTATAGGACCCAGGGCCTTTCCTCTCCATAGGTGAGTATCTGTTTTGTTTTTTATTTTACTTCAGGTTTGTTTTAAATATTTTATTGAGATTTTAAGAAAAACAACAGCACATGAATTGACAAGTACACAATGCTTGCTACCAGTGTAATTGTGCAATGAATTCCTAAAATTCATACAAGTCTTTGAATTTTCTTATAGAATGTATCTCCCTAAAGCAGTGCTTCAAAACCCTGACAACATGTCAGGATTAGCGTCACATTTCCAGGAACTTCATATTCTGAATGGATTTACATATTACTTATTTAAAACTGATACACAAGTTGATAACTGTATATGAAACAAAATATTGTCAAGTCGTATTCTGAAGTAGCTGAGATGAAAAGTGGAAACCAAAGCATTGTAGAAGAATTTATTCTTCTTGGACTCTCAGAGGATCCTCTAGCACAATTAGCATTGTTTTATGTGTTCCTGATAGTCTACATGACAACTATAGCTGGGAATCTTCTCCTCATAGTGGCTGTGGGGACTGATAAACGTTTGCACACCTCCATGTACTTCTTCTTGGCCAATTTGTCCTTCTTGGACATCTGCTACACCTCAGTCACTGTCCCCAAGATGTTGGTGAACTTTCTTTCACGGAAGAAGAGTATTTCCTTCATCGGCTGTGCCATCCAAGTCTACTTTTATCTGTTCATGGCAGAAACCGAGTGCATTCTTCTAGCCTTGATGGCCTATGATCGTTATGTTGCTATCTGCCACCCTTTACGTTATCACATAATTATGACCACGGCAGCCTGTTTGTTTATGATCAGCATGTCGTGGTTGTCAGGTTGCATCATAACATCTATTGATACGTTTTTTATTTTCCGCTTAACATATTGTGGTCCCAACACCATCAACCACTTCTTTTGTGAGGCCCCTTTGCTACTGCAGTTGACTTGCAGTGACAGCTCAACAACCAACATATTAAAACTGGTGGGAACAGCTATCTTTCTTTTCATCCCTCTCTCACTAATTCTCATCTCGTACTTAAGAATTATAGCTTGCATCGTGAAACTCCACTCTGGGAAATATAATGCCTTCTCCACATGTATTTCACATCTGTTGGTAGTAATCATTTTCTATGGAACTGGGATTTTTATGTATATTAGGCCAGAACATTCAGGTGAGGAGGACACGGACAAATTGGTGGCAGTATTTTACACAGTGATAACTCCTATGCTCAACCCTGTGATCTACAGCTTGAGGAATAAAGATGTCCAGAGAGCCATGAAGAAGCTAGATATTCTGCTACTTACCAATAAGCAGCACATGGGTCTTCTTATCCATTAAAGTGAACCTGGGCCAAAGCTCAGGGAAGAAAGGAAAATGCTAAGAATAAGGAAGTCTCAGTATCCTGTAGAGCAGCCTTTCTCAACCATTTTACCCTGGAGGAACCCTGCAAATAACTTTTGGATCTCAAGGAACCCCTGCAAACAATATTTTGATCTCGAGGAACCCTTGCAATTATTTTGCAGGTGGCATGGTCTTTAAAAGTAGGTTAGGCTGTTTATTTCACTACCCTCTATTACACTGCCACTCATTATACTGTCTCCTTACCCCCAGTGTAGTGCTTCTTGTTACAGTACCCCCTATTATAATGTGCTCTATTATACTTTCCCCACGATGGGGGAAAATGCCAAGGAACCCCTACAGAGTCCTCAAGGAACCCTGGGGTTCCTGGGAACCCTGGTTGAGAAAGCCTGCTGTAGAGGCTTCTCGGGTCGTCCTAGCTGATGACACTGCTGTTTGCTGGAACCCTCCTTAACATCAGGAGTGCTCTATTCTTTTAGCACTAGTGTCTGAGTAGTATCTGCACATGCTTGGCCACCCCTGTGCAGTAGCATGGAGCCACTCGAGCACAAACTGTAGCCCTGATCAGATTTCCAACAAGTCCTTATTAGAAATCTTTGGGGGGTCAGTGAGCAGCAATGGTGGAACAGAGGATGCCGGGAGAAGCATCTATAGGATCCCAAGGCTTCTTCTTAGGTAAGTATGCACTTTTATACCCAAGGTTCATTTAAATATACGTACAGTTGAACAAAGAATGCCCTCACCTATTTTCACTGGTTCTAGGCTGTTGTTTCTTGGCATAAAGGTGCCCTCTTTTGTATACTGTCACCATACAGATTTATGATTTTTTTGCTATTGATGGTTGAGGTTGGGTTTTGAACTATGCTTTAAATTCAAAATAATTAGGTATCTAGTGTATATAGGAAAATGTATCAAAATCTTTATTTATTTAATAGTGATTAAGCGTTTAAAACTAGGAAATGGGGTAAGGGGTTTTGAACTATGACCCTGTTAAAGAAATACATTTATAGGTAAAAGGCTGCGCATCCCTGACCCAATACTGTACAATTGAATGGTTAATCGCTGTGGCGCACACCGCCCCCCTGGACTAAAATGTACGCCCGCATCCAAACAATGTAAGTTACACATTTTAGCATAGCAGCTGCCAGGGTAAAGACATTTGCTTTTAACTTAGGTCAGTTTAGTGTTAGGACATCTGCTCTGGAGATTTACCTCAACGTTGGTGCAGATGTCCAGTATATCTATATTTTTGCATGCAAAACTATGATGGAAGCTAAAATTTCTCCATAGACCAGTATTGCATTGTTTGGATGCGGGCGTACATTTTAGTCCAGGGGGGGCGGTGTGCGCCACAGCGATTAACCATTCAATTGTACAGTATTGGGTCAGGGATGCGCAGCCTTTTACCTATATTTTTTATCCACAGTTCTGTAACTACCAGGCTAGCAGCACCCATTGTGCTATCCTGTTTTGCATGGTAAGTATTTAGTTTAGTTTTGCATATGTTTTGCATCTGTCTGATTGCTGAGTGTGTATTTGAGCTATTTAAGCGGTGCATATGAGGTGGTGAGTCATTCAGATGCGGCCCATATTGGTGAGCGCTTGCTTTGTTTCCTGCTGTCTGTATTGAAAGAAATACATTTGCCATTGTCAGGAAAGTGTGTTCTCCAAAGAAAATGGCAACTTGTGTTTAGGCAACTTTAAAATTGTGAGATGGGGCATTGGCTTACATCCAGCTCTCCACTTTGCAGCGCATACCATGATTGTTTTGATTTTCTTATCCTTTTTTGAATAAGTTAGCAAAATAGGCACCTTTAAGTGTAGCACCTTCCCGCAGGCAATCAGTCAGCAGTACATCTTTCTAATCCCAAACAAGTGTTAACGTGACTTTTCCTGCTGATCCTTTAGCCCTTGCTTTCTTGGTGGAGTAGGGCACAATGATATTGGTCATTCTTGTGATTACTTCTAAAGGCGCGTACACATGCCATATTTTTACAAACAACGGATCCATCAGACCCTCCCACAGGGTGGTCATTCTGCCAACAGTAGCACGTGAGTACAGGCTGTCGGCAAACTGATAACACTGTTTTTGACTGATCCACCCAGTCTTATCAGTCTGCCGACAGCCTGTACTCACGTGCTACTGTCGGCAGAACGACTGCCCCACGGGAGGGTCTGACGGATCCGTCGTTTGTAAAAATACAGCAAGTGGGGGGGGGGCGTGGCTGCCGGCGGTGTGGATGGCAGCGTGAGAGAAGAGCTCCGTCTCTGATCTACTGCAAAGCGACGATCCTGCGACATATTACCCCTAGCAGCGACACGGAAGGATGGAGGAAGACTCCGGTATGGAGACTGATGCCTCTAAGAAACGTAAAAAGGCCACCAAGCCCCAGAAGCTTACCGACTTCTTTCCTGGTAAGCCGCGCGGTGCGACCCAAGATGGTGCCGAGCCGCATATCGCTGGGCCAGCAATCACAGCGTCTGCAGCCGGAGGGGGAAGCAGCGCAGCTCTCCGCTCTAACGAGCCCCCGGGTGGGTCAGATGACTTCTCCTCCTCCCCGAACTCTCCGTCCTCCAGGAGCCCCGCCAAATCCCGTCAGCGGATCCAGGGAAACGAGGCTTCAGATTCCGAGGTAGGCCTCATCCCTGCACACAGCCTCTCGCTCTCCGAGCAGCACCTGCCAGCTATTGAGGGTTTCCCCACCTCCACACAATCTGTCTCCCAGGAGTTTATTAAGGACATTTTGATCTCTTTTAAACAGTCCATCTCTAGTGAAATAAATGCTCTGGCCATCTCCTTCCAGAACTCCATTGGGTCCCTGGGAGAGAGGCTTTCCCATACTGAAGATCAGGTGGCTTTACTCACACAAGAGCACAATAAAACAGTTGATTCAATGGACTCTCACTCTTCAGATATCTCATGGATGAAGGCGAAAATTACAGATGCGGAGGACAGGAACCGCCGCAATAACTTAAAATTTCGCGGAATTGAAGAGTCGATCCCACCCTCAGGCCTATGTGACTACATCAAATTTACATTTACATTTTAAAAGCTAGCTTCCCAGATATGAGTGAAGTGGAGTTTGCTATAGACCGAGCCCATAGGCTCCCGAAAGCAAAGTTTCTACCGGACTCCACACCCAGAGACGTTATTGCAAGATTTGTTTTCTTCCAGACCAAGGAAGCTCTGCTCTCTTACGTCAGATCTAAAGGCAACCTCCCTTCTCCCTTTCACCACCTGCAACTTTACTCTGACTTATCTCAGATAACACTCCAGAAGCGCAAAGAGCTGTCACTCATCACCAGGGCCCTGCGCCAACATCAGATTCAATACAGATGGGGCTTTCCCACTAAGGTCCTAGTATCACATGGGGGTCACAAATTTGCTATCTCCACCACAGAGGAGGGCCTGTTAGCTCTTAAACGCCTCAACTTACCTCTCCCACAAGATCACACTCCTTCCCGCAACCCAGTGTCAGTGTCTAAACTCCCGCAAGAATGGCAGCGGGTAAACCATTGCTAGATCATGAGCTCTACATGACCTTCTCTTGATTTCTCCCTGTTTTCCTTTCCGCCAAGGCTGAACTATGTCTCAGGGTCCAGCCCCTAAAGTGCGGGTCACCAGGCGCTTGTCCTGATCTCCCCGTGATCTCCTCCGGGAGTTCCCAGTTTAAACTGCTTAAGTACTGGTTATTGTTATGTTTCTATGATATGTTTTCTTGCTGTTGCCTCTGTCACTCTGAAGTTTCATGTCCTAAAATGCTTGTAACTGTACTATTGCCGACCATTTATCTTTCAAGCAGTGTAAAGGTTAATGATGGCTCTTAAAATCCTATCACTAAATGTAAAAGGCCTTAATACCCCCTTCAAACGATCTTTGTTCTGGAAAGAAGCTATCCAATCCAAAGCGAATATTGTATTTGGTCAGGAAACCCACCTATTGGAATCTCACAATCACTTATGCCAACATCCCAACTTTACTCATTCACTATTTAGCAATTTTCAAAAAAAAAAAAAAAAGGGGGGTCCTAATTTCCTTCTACAAGAATCTGGCACTTAATATAATTAAATCAGTATGTGATCCGCAGGGCAGATTTATTATTGTTGTATGTACCATCAACGACTTCACCTACACATTGGTCTGCAGCTATGCTCCTAACCAAGGGCAGGCTGCTTTCCTGAAAAATCTAATTCAGAAGGTGGATGCCATCAAGCAGGGGGAAGTCGTCTATGGCGGAGATTTTAAATCTTGTATCGACCCAAACATAGATTCCTCCAATACCTCTAATAAACCTTTATCTCCGCTGGGCAAATTGATACACACTGAAAGCTTGTATGATCCATGGAGGGCCCTTTACGGGTCTGAGAAGGACTATACATTTTTCTCGAATGTACACCGCTCCTACTCTAGGATTGACTTCTTCCTGGTTGATGGCATCACCTTACAAAAAATCTCTGATTCTACGATAGGTCTAGTCACGTGGTCAGACCACGCTCCCATCACCATTACAATAACCCAATCGAACTGTGACTTTAAACGCAGTCAGTGGAGATTGAATACCTCCATTTTAAAAGACGCTAAAAAGAATGCATACATCGCTGATAATCTAAGAAATTTTTTCTCATGGAATGAGGGAGGTGAAACGGGCGAGCCGCTCGTATGGAGTGCTCACAAGGCATACATTAGGGGAATCTTAATCAAAATGGGTTCTACTCAAAAGAAACAAAGGAATGCTCAAATATCAGCTATCCTCTCAAAAATCTCTCGCCTGGAAGCTTTTCATAAAAACTCAGCGGGTCACGACCTTTTGAAAGACCTCTTCCAAGCTCGCCAGGAGCTCCGTTTATTGCTGTTGCACAAATTTGAATTCAACATGCTTAGAACTAAATCTAAATATTACTCTCAAAGTAATAAATCAGGAGCTCTTTTGGCCCAAAGATGCAAAATTAAACAGGCTAAATCTCGTATTCCGTTCTTAATCGACCCACTAACTAATCAGAGGGTCACTAACCCTAAATTGATAGCTGATATTTTTGCATCCTTTTATCGAGATCTCTATAATTTGCAATATGATACCAAGACCCCCCAACCATCTCCGCAGCAAATTGAGGAGTTTTTATCTACCCCCAAGCTACCCTCACTCTCTCAGGATCACCTCGACTCATTAAACGCTCCCATTACCGCCCTGGAAGTCATTTCCTTAATAAAGTCACTGAAACATAACAAGGCTCCAGGCCCAGATGGGTACTCAAATGAATATTATCAGACATATGCCACTATTTTAGCCCCACGCTTAGCAAAGGTATTCAATACATTTAGATCCTCAGGCCAAATCCCTCAGGAATATTTATTAGCTACGGTAGTGGTCTTACCAAAAGCTGGCAAAGACTTGAGCAATCCTGCCAGTTTCCGTCCCATCTCGCTCTTAAATACGGACACCAAGCTGTACGCGAAAATTCTCGCCCATAGATTACTAGATTTGCTCCCACTACTGGTGAAGAATGACCAAGTTGGGTTCACCAAAAATAGACAATCATCTGACGGCACAAGGAAGATGATATCACTTCTGCACTATCTGGAGACCGGTCGGACGCCTTCTGTGTTCCTTACTTTGGACGCAGAGAAGGCGTTCGACCGGGTCCATTGGTTATTTCTAGAACACACGTTAAAAAAAATGTGGGTTTTCCGGGGATTCTCTGAGGGGTATTTTGGCGCTCTATTCCAACCCATCAGCTAGAATCAATGCCTCTGGGTTTTACTCTGACATATTCCAAATTTCCAATGGCACTCGGCAGGGGTGCCCTCTCTCTCCGTTAATTTTTACGCTGCTGATGGAAACCCTTGCCGAGTCGATAAGGAGTAACCAGGGCATCAAGGGGATTAATATTGGCGGGAATTCTCACAAAATTTGCTTATTCGCGGATGACGTGATACTGACACTGACAGAACCATTGTCCTCTCTCCAGAGCACGGTTAAAGCTCTGCATAACTTTTCACAAATATCCTATTACAAGGTCAACCACTCTAAGTCACTAATGCTGGATCTAAATTTATCCCAAGAATTGAAAAAATTAATCTCTACCAAAATTCCCTTTCCTTGGGCCCTCAAATCTATCCCGTACCTTGGAATACAGCTGACCACCTCAGTAGCGGGTCTTTTTGACGCTAACTACGCTCCCTTAATATCTTCTGTGAAGACTGACCTGGAGGGACTAGCTAAAGTCGAACTCTCCTGGGCTGGGAGGCTGAATTCATTCAAGATGCTGATTTTACCAAAAATCCTTTACATATTTAGATCTATTAACATACCTATAAGGAAATCTTTCTTCATTAACTTAAACAAAATAATCTCGAAATTCATTTGGGCTGGTAGGAAGCCCAGACTAAAAATGCAAAATATGCACATCCCAAAAAACAAGGGAGGTCTTGGCCTTCCTAATTTGGAAATATACTATCATGCATGCATTTTGGACATGTCCAGGTACTGGTGGAATAATAACCTGAGTAAAAAATGGGTGGATATAGAAAGCACTTGCCACTCGCTACCTCTCAAAGATGCAATACTGGGCATTCTTATGGGTAGTGTTCCCTCCCCTCCTACCTTAATCACATGCAAGGCAACCTTAAATTCATGGCAGTTTTATAAAAAGTTCACATCTTCAGCGGACACCCACAACTCCCACATTAGAGTCGACCTGAAATCAGTTGCTAATTTAATGGGGAATATAGCCCTCTCTAAGTGGTCCCAAGCAGGAATCCCGCACTTAAACGGCATTTATGAAAGTAATAGACTATGGGATTTCGACAAGATCAAGCAGATATTCAGTCTAGACTCCTCCCAACTCTTCACTTACTTAAGGCTTAAACACTGGGTTACTACACACAAGATAAATCTTCCCTCCCTGCCTAAACAGGTATACGCCTCTCTAAACAGCCCAATGTACTTAAAAAAGGGAATCTCAATTTGGTACGATTCCTTCATGAGGAACTCCCACCTCGCATTATCAAAATACGCTAAAAGTTGGGCCTATGATCTCCAATCCAACATTGAGATTAACCAGTTAATCAGATCTGCGCAGCTTGCCTCCAAACTCTCACTCTGCCTTACGCATTGGGAGACACTGCAAAAATTTTTCCTCAAATGCTATCTGACCCCCAGAAAACTGGCCGCCTTCTCTCCTTCACAATCGCCACTTTGCTGGAGACAATGTGGTCAGATGGGAACACTGACTCACTTATTATGGGAATGTCCCAAATTGAAACATTACTGGTATAAAATCCAGGAAAAAATAGAGGCCTTCACTAATCACCCCTTCACCCTATCCCCTACTCTCGCAATTTTAAATATAGGCTTAGAAGACTTGGAAATCAAACATAGAATGGCGGTCTTTCATGTCCTGGCAGCAGCTAGACACCTTATCGTCTCAAATTGGAAGTCTCCTGACCCTCCCTCATTTGCCCAGCTACTGCAGCTATCACAATATAACCTGTCCCTAGAATCAAGTATCAGAGGCCTTGGAGGCCCCAATGGTTCTGTCTATGTCATGGATATCTCTTAGATCACTACGCGTTATACTTCCCTCCCCAAACAGCACGTCAGCAAATAGGATGCACAGGCCCATAGCCTACACAACTTTAGTCCCTTTTGGTCGGTTCTCTAGTTTTTCTAGCGCTTACAGTTCTTACGGGTATATAGATATAAGTTGGACGAACAAGCAGAAATTAGAAAGGCAGAGGAGCAGAGTGTGTTTATGTTCTGTAGGCTGGGTAGCTTTAATCTACCTCAGCCCAGTTTAATTTTGTGTTCTTTTCTTTAATCTACTTTGCCTCATTTAATTAATGCTCCTTTTCTTTTATTTTATCTTTTATTCTATTTTATTTTATTGCATTAAGCTACTTTACTTTAGGTTATAAATTAAGCTGTTCAAGTACTAGTGGCACCAGCCCCTTGGTGCATCTGGCTAAGGGACTGTATCTATAAGAGGCTTACCTCATTCTGCTACGTTGAGTGGCAAAGCCAGAGGCTACTCTACACTCGTGTGTAACCCTCTTGACTGTTTTGATGGAATTCTAGATCAATGTCTTATACGATACATCTCTGTTTGCAATATTCTATGCTACTTGTACTTGTAATCTGGAAAAAAAAATTCAATAAAAACTGTTGAATAAAAAAAAAAAAAGAAGTAAAAATTTCTGGGCCCCACACTGGGCAAACCTACTGGGCCTGAACACGCGGGCACCCTTGTGCCCGCTTTTCATCATCTGTATCATTGATATATTCAGGGCCGTTTCTAGCCTTTTTGTCACTCCAGGCAAGAAATCCTGCGTCACAAGCTGGAGCAGGAGAGAATGCAATATGAGGAAGTGCGGAGTACGTGCATGTAACTACACATCTCCGGCTCTGGGTATTGCCAGAGGGGCCAGTGTAGCACTGCATCTGACGGGGCCCCTGACTCTCTATGGGCCCAATAAAGGAGTACCTCCTGTATCCCTCTGAAGGTGGCCCTGAGTATATGCAGGAACCAAGTCCGACGAAGGCTTATTATTAGCTGAAAGCTTACTGTTTATTCATATCTAAGTTAGCCAATAAATGGTATCATCCTGATTAAAAAAAAAAAAAAAAAATACAGCAAGTGTATGCACCTTAACTTTCAAGATGTAAATGGTGTATCTAGATTTCATTTTAAGTGATTAAACACGAGAAAAAAAAAATCACCCATATCTTTCTGGCTCAAGGTTCAAGGTAGTCAGTTAGCCTTTTATTCAATACTAGTGGACCTAAGCCCTTTATATTTTATTATAGAGGATTATAAGTGTCCATTTCACACTCAGATTCTATAAGTGGAGATAATCAATAGAGAAAATACAAAAATACTGTTTTCTATATTTTGGGGTTGGGGTTGAAGAACAGTGGGGAAAACTGCTTTTTTTCCAGAAACATTGAAAAGGATTCTTGAAAACTGTCTAGGAGTCACTGGCAAAGGTTTTCAGCAATTTCCAGCCCTCCCCTGGGTGACATTAGAGCATAGTGGTGTTGCTGAAAGATTAGTGTACATTCATGATTTTGTAACTGGGAAGGAGCAAGTGAAATTTCATGTTTACCATAGGTTAGAATGGTGTGTGCTTAGTGAAAACATTTGCAGCAAGGCACCTGTAGTCATCCAGCTTGTTTGCTAGGTGTATGCTGCACCTATAGGAATCATTCAGTGCAGATTTACATAGGTTAGTACTGTGCTTAGTGGTAAATTAGCAAAAACTCGGTATACAGAGGCGCCAGAGTAGAGTTAAACGTTTTAATAACCGCTTAAAAGGAGAGGGGGATGTTAAGGTGGACTCACCTCCCTCTTACAAAAAAAGAAAACTCACTTGAGTCTCAATAAAACAGAATTGTCAAATAATTTATTCAACTCCACAAATGCAACGCGTTTCGCTGGCGTGACCTTAATTCCTCAGGCAAAAATGGGAGCACAACTGGAATAAAAACAAAATATACACAAAATAACTACCCACAGAATTGCAACAATTGGCGCAGCAGATAATTGGTAGAGAACATAAAATAATTGCTACATAAAGCATTGCTACAAAAAAACATTTTCCGCCCACATAAATACAGGGCCATGCAAACAAGCTTAGATGTCAGAAATCAAATAGCTAAGGCTTAATGCTCACAGATTAGAGGGTTCATATTGTGTGTCTCAAAGTGAAGCAGTTACATGGTAGAGCTGGGTATAGGCCACGGTCTATTCCCAGATAGCATATAGAGCTTTATATGGACACAAAAAAGAATTAAAATAAACTGCAAGCATAAAGTATAAGGTAACTTACCTCAGTGGGTCAAGCAATCGGTTTGAGTGCCTCTGTGTCAGTATGAAGTGAGGCTTTCTTTAAATGGGAAGAGAGGTTAAACCGACAGGACTGAAGTCCAATCAGGAAATGTTTGGTAACAGGAAGTATTTAGTAACACGAGGTGTGACTAACTTTGCACAGGAAGTGAATCTCTCCAGTGGGATAGTTACAAAATTCCCAGCAGTGGCTGGGATGTGGGATAACCAGCAATGGCTGGATAGTGTAATGGTCAAGGGCTCTGCCTCTGACACAGGTGAACCGGGTTAAAAACCCAGCTCCGCCAGTTCAGCAATTTTTTGTGGCAGCTAGACAATTCATGTAACTTTTAGCCATGGATGTTCGTATAAAGAGGTCACTGGGTGTGCACATGTATACATAAGGATTCAGGTGTAAAACGGTAAAAATGGTACAATATAACAGTATGAGTGTTTTTTTTAAAAAAAACATATAAACATGCCAACAGTATATAATAAAAGTATACATGAGATAGAGCATAAGAGGCCGCCAATGATAAAAATGCTAACACAATGTTATTATAAAAATGTGGGTAATGATGATATAAATAGATAAATAAAAAAATACATATATACACATATATACATACACACATATCTATATACATATATATATATATACATACATATACACATATATATATATATATATATATATACATATACACACACATACACATATACACACACACATAAAAAACATAGACGTATAAAAGGAACATATATAAATATTGACATTAATCATAAAAGGGGTCAAGAGTAAGAAAGATATAAAAGAGAGGACCATTAAAAGCATAAAAAAGTTTTGGAGTATCGATGGAGCTATTTACCTATAATTAAACACTTGGGAGGTGGGATCAAAATACTTTTTCTAAGACCTCATTTAGCCCTGTTGGTGTTCGGGTTTTGAGGATCTGTATCCACATCATCTCCCTATGCCGTAAAGTCTCAAAAACGTTAGTGGTGTTGGGGGGTAGAGATTCAATCAGAGTGATAGTGAATAGTGGTAGTGGTAGTGGTGGGGTGCATCCCCATCTACTATCTACAGAGAGAGACTTCTTAACCTGAGTGGGGTCAGGTCCTAATGCTCCCCACCTGCATTTAAAGTGGTTGCCTATGGGTAACCCGTGTTTGTGAGTATATATATATATATATATATATATATACATAAAATTGTATTGAACTCTTCATTTTACCTGACAATACTGCACCAAATTGGGCTCTCGATTCTCTTTTTGTTTTTAGGCAAGCTTAGTGGTAAATTACAGCAAGGTACTTTTAATCCGTCAGCTTGTTTGCTAGGGGTAGACTGCACCTACAACTGTGAGAAGCACTGTTAGCTATAATATTCATTCAGTGCAGATACGTTAGAACTGTGTGTGCATATTGTCAAAACACAGCAAGGTACAGTAACTGCAATCCTCCAGCTTGTTTGATAGATGAACACTGCACCTAGAAGTGTGAGAAGAACGCTCAGCTGTAGCACTCCTAGTGTGTACAAATTGGTTAGGCATTGTACTTCTACAGGGTCACATTGTTAACTGTATTGTGCTACCAATAGAGATGGCCCGAACGGTTCGCCGGAGAACTTGTTCGTGCAAACTTAGCTGGTTCGAGTTACTTAGCGAGTTCGACCCACCCCATATACTACATCATTGGGCTAAACTTTGACCCTCTACATCGCAGTCAGCAGACACATGGCAGCCAATCAGGCTGCATTCCCTCCTGGAGCCCCCCTCCCCCTTATAAAAGGCAGCAGCGTCGGCAATGTTCTCACTCTGTGTGCTGCTGTATTAGTGAGAGAAGGGAGAGACATTGGAAAGATAGGGAAAGTGATAGTTAGGAGGTCTGTTAGCTTGCTCCTTGCTGATATTTGTTGATGAAAAGCAGTTCTTCTGATGTGTTTTTTTTTTGGTGTGTGCCACTGACACTGCATATACAGCCCTGTCTGTCGCAGTTGGCCCATGCTAATTGCTGTACTGTGCCAGGCTCAGCACATTCAGTGCATACCTTTCACTGCCTCTGTGTGACTGGACTTTGTATTATACCACCAGCAGTCAGGTCAAAAAAGTGTTCAGTACCTCACCTTTATCAAAATGAATGAGGCATGGATCCCGGAGGGCTACTGCCTGCCCGAAGACTAAGTCAGTCCTCACACACAGCATCTCTGCCTGCACGCCGTGTGACTGCCTGCTGGACAGTGGCATGGTGGAGGGGAATCAAAGTAGTCTCAAAAAATATTTGATTCAAAAACACATTTGAATGTTTTTTGTTTTTTTTTAAGAAATGCCAGTGGCTGCCAACTTTTGTGATTAATAGCAACACCCCCATACATGCTCAATAAATGTGCACGGTATGTTAAGGAGAACAGTGGGAACAAGGGGCGGGGAAATCAAAAAGTCCTTGTAGTCTTTGAGCAAATCGATTTTAAAGTTACGATAATAATTTTTAAATGCGTTTATGTGAGAGAAAATGTATACATTTATTGAAAGTGTAAATTTACATATATCAAAAGAAAGAGCAGTGCATTTAATGCCAGGGTGTCCAGGTGGTCAGTATGCAGCGTGTAATGACCACCAGGAAACTGTAATGAATAGCGGAGATGCCGCCGTGCGGTCTGGCGGCGGGGCGGCTGTCTCCGCGTTCAGACCGGTGGTTTCCGCACAGCAACATGTGTCTGGTTTGCCTGGGCCTTCTAGTGCACACAGATGGAGAGCTACGCGCGCGCTAGAAGACAGGACCTTTATGCCAGCAGGAGAGGTATCAGCTGATCAGGACGATCAGCTGATCCCAGCGGAACTCCTGATTGGCTGAGTGGCTGGGGGCGGCGCTGAGGAGCGCTGTAGTATATATAGATCTTGCTTGTCAGTTGCTGGTTGTCTGCCGTTGCGAATACTTATGTGTGAGCACTCAGACCTCAGTCAGATCCTACAGTGTGTTAGAACCAGTTGGAACTGGGAATTCACACTTAGCCAGATTCCGCTCTTGTCATTACTGTGTTATACTTTAGACCAGTTCCAAGGTGTTGAGACCAAGGACCTCACACCAAGCATAGGATTGCTGTGTCATTACTGTGTTATACTTTAGACCAGTTCCAGGGCATTGGTTCAATGGACCCTGCATTAGTTGGCATGCGAAAGCAAATGCATATTTGCATGAGCATTGCCTCATGAATAGCCAATCAGGCCAAATTTGCTCAGCCAGTTATGTCAGGTTTTCACTTGGTGTTTAATGCACACATTTAATTCTCTGTGCAGTGATTTGTGAATGTCTTTCCCTTGGAGGCGGGTGGCGGATGGCTCATTCTAGGTAGTGTGAGCCCTGGAGTAGGCTGTCAGTGCCTGTCCTCCACCCCCCTTGGAGTGCAGTGTGTGAGCCAGCCCTGAGCTCCAAAGCTCTGTGCGACCCATGCCTCATTCCTTTCCTTTTCAAATGTGTTGCACCCAAGCTATGCTCAGCAGCAGAACGCAATGGCGTTAAGGTAAGTGCCTGTTTTTAAATATTGGGAGGTGAAAGGTGCGGATGGCTCTCCCCAGCGCTGGCCACGCTTGGGGGGGTCACCTGCGCCGCCCGGCCTCCCCCTCCGGGGTGCTGCTGTGGTTCCCAGGCAGTGAGAGCGCCTGGGACCCCGCGGTCCCTCGGTTGTATGGGGGCATTGGGAAGCCTCCTCGTGGCGCTCCTGGATAGTGCTATTGAAGCATGAACTAATTCCCGCAGGGCAACCGCTTTGCGGCATTGGTTCAATGGACCCTGCATTAGTTGGCATGCGAAAGCAAATGCATATTTGCATGAGCATTGCCTCATGAATAGCCAATCAGGCCAAATTTGCTCAGCCAGTTATGTCAGGTTTTCACTTGGTGTTTAATGCACACATTTAATTCTCTGTGCAGTGGTATATATAGATCTTCCTTGTCAGTTGCTGGTTGTCTGCCGTTGCGAATACTTATGTGTGAGCACTCAGACCTCAGTCAGATCCTACAGTGTGTTAGAACCAGTTGGAACTGGGAATTCACACTTAGCCAGATTCCGCTCTTGTCATTACTGTGTTATACTTTAGACCAGTTCCAAGGTGTTGTGACCAAGGACCTCACACCCAAGCATAGGATACTGTGTTATTCTATAGACTAGTTCCCGGGTGTCGAGACCAAGGACCTCACACCTCAGACTAGGATTGTACTTGATATTTGTTATGACCTTTGGTTCTGTTGACCTCTCTCTTGCTTTCTGATTCGGTACCTCTGCCTATCTGTCTACCAGTTGCCAACCTTGCCTGTACCCGGTTACTGAATCAGCCTTCTGTCTCTGTACCTTATCTGCTCGTGTGTTGCCGACCTGGCCTGTATGACCCTTCTGACTGTCACTCTTCCCTCGAGTGATCAGTCTATCTGTACTACCCGTGACACTAATCCACCAGGTGTCAGTTAGCTGCAAGGACCTCCTGCAGTCCTACAGTCTGATTCCCAATCCATCTGGGAATCCTTGGCTGCAGTACAGTCTGATTTCCAGTCCACCAGGGAATCACTGGCTGCAAGATTATCTCCATCTCCTCCTCTTAAAGAGATAGTCCCTGCACAGCCAGAGACCGCCTGCCCCTCAGGTGGTTCCTGGCTGCAGTAGTATCTGTGTCTCTCGTTCCACGGGAGATAGCCTTACAGTTGCACCAAGCACTTACACTTCATTAGGTGTCCAGAGGTTAGTCATACTTGTATTATTGGTGATTCTGCAGATCATCCATAATCAGGTATACATCTGTATTGTTGTTGATTCTGCAGATCATCAATAACCAGATACTCTCTGTGTGCTGACACCAATCGTTACAGAAACCCGGTGGAACTGGATAGGCTTTGCCAGGGATCGCTGTGCAACCGCAATATTACTGTATATGGATCCATGGCAAATTTAGCTGTTATTAAAAAGGTAATTTAAAATGACATAGGGTCCCCCCTCCTGAGCCTCTTTTACCCCTTTGTCACCCATGCAGGCTGTGTTAGTTAGATTGTGGTGCCTGGACCACATGGGGCTCTGCAGCCTGAGCTATGCCAGCACCACATAGGTGGGCTTTGGAAGGGAGGGGCTGCTAAGCCTCACCCTCTCCTCAAGAGCCCTTGTTGAATGCATGGACAAGGTGCTCTTCCCCACCTATGGTGCACGGGAGGAGGTGGGAGAATCAATGCCTGGGGTTGGGTGTTCATGGTGGCATGCTATAGTCATTTTTGAATAGGATCACCTTCCCTGCTTGGCCTGATTAAAGTGAAATGGCTCTACTTGATCAATACATTTTTTTTTAAAGATTGCACATTATTTCATTTCACTGTTTTAGACACTGACGTGTTGGATATTGTTGTAGCAGCAGTGATTACCCCACACAGAAGTTTGAATAAAATTGTACATTCTTTTATTTCACTGTTTCACATTCCCGCTTCCATTGCCTAATGTTTCCGCTGCCTTCTGTATGCTGTGTATCACACTAAATTTCTATTTCCCTGCTGCCACTTTAATTGTAATTTTCTGGGAAAAACAAAACAAAACAAAAAAAAAAAGTTTTTTGGAACGTTCTTTTTTTCCCCTTTGTTGCCACTGTCCTCCTGTCCACTGGCACATTCACTTTGTTGGACTTTCACAAATTAGCTTTGATGAAAATTTGTGAAGCAACTTGAGGGTGTAGAAAATTTTCATGAGACAGAGACGTTCCCACTCATCCCTATTTGAAACTGCAATCATATGCAAAATTCACCATTAACAGCATTTTTAAAGAGACTCCGTAACAAAAATTGCATCCTGTTTTTTATCATCCTACAAGTTCCAAAAGCTATTCTAATGTGTTCTGGCTTACTGCAGCACTTTGTACTATCACAGTCTCTGTAATAAATCAACTTATCTCTCTCTTGTCAGACTTGTCAGCCTGTGTCTGGAAGGCTGCCAAGTTCTTCAGTGTTGTGGTTCTGCTATGAACTCCCCCTTCCAGGCCCCTCTGTGCACACTGCCTGTGTGTTATTTAGATTAGAGCAGCTTCTCTCTTCTCTCTTATCTTTTACAAGCTGGATAAATCGTCCTCTGAGCTGGCTGGGCTTTCACATAGTGAGGAATTACAGACAAGGGCAAAGCTGTTTGCAGGAAGAAAAGAGCAGCCTGAAACTTCAGTGCATGAGAGATGCAGGGGGAAAGAAACACACAAATGATCTCTTGAGATTCAAAAGGAAGGTTGTATACAGCCTGCTTGTGTATGGATGTATTTTCTATGTGTGGACATACTGTACATCAACCTACTTCCTGTTTTGGTGGCCATTTTGTTTGTTTATAAACAAACTTTTTAAAACTGTTTTTAACCACTTTTAATGCGGCGGGGAACGGCGAAATTGTGACAGAGGGTAATAGGAGATGTCCCCTAACGCAATGGTATGTTTACTTTTGTGTGATTTTAACAATACAGATTCTCTTTAATAATAAACCAAAGCTGTTCTGTAATTTTTAAATGGTCATACAGAAATTTGGGCGCAGGAGCTGGCTAGTTACGGTAACAGAATATTGTTCATTTTACTCATATTCCATTATAGCCTTACCTAACCTTCCTCTCACACTAACCTCCCTTATCTACTCGTAATGCTAACCCTACTATGTTAACATACTGCTACCTAAGCCTAACTCTTAACTTTCCTACCTACTCATCTACCACTATGTAAACATAACTACTAACAGTTAATTGCAATAACTTTCCCCTTTAACCCGAAGGAGAGCTAATGATGTTAGAGAGGACGAGTGTGATTTGAAATATAAAAATGTGCCTTTTGCTTCTGAATTCTTTCTGGTATTAGTGACTAGGGGTGTGATGGGGGTGTGATTAGGGGTGTGTCTTAAAGCAAAGGTGTCGAACACCAGGCCTGGAGGGCCAGATCCATGCCAGTGCTCAGGATGGACTGAGAGAGAGAGGAATGTGTTCTACCTGATTCCGACCCATCAATTAATTTGAGCTGTGTTAAAAATGTGTGAGAACCTCTGCCCTCGAAGGACTGGTTAGACAACCCTGGTCTTAACCATTTCAGCCCGCAGGTGTTTTCACCTTCAGGATGAAGGCAATTTTCCTGTCAGCGCTCCTCCCATTCATTGGCCAATAACTTTATCACTACTCACCACACGTAAATGATCTAAACCTTGTTTTTTTTTCCACCAATTAGACTTTCTTTGTTTAATTGCCTTCTTAAAACAAAAGGAAATTTGCAATAATTCAGTTATAAGTGAACATTTGTGGTGACTTTCTTTGGGTGGTACATTTTGCTATAAATTATTTTATTCTAAATGCATTTTAACAGGAATAATAAGAAAAAAAATGAAAAAAAAAATCATTATTTCTCAGTTTTCAGCCATTATAGTTTTAAAATAAACTGTTCTACTGTGGATAAAACCCACACATTTTTTCCCATTTGTCCCGGTTATTGTAACGTTTAAAATATTTCCCTAGTACAACGTATGGTGCAAATATTTTATTTAGAAATAAAGGTGCATTTTTTCAGTTTTACGTCCATCACTAATTACAAGCTCATATGGGCTCAAGGTAATAAGGTGTATAGTAATATACCTTCACAACATACATATTTAAAAAGTTTAGTCCCAGAGGTAACTATTTATGTATTTTTTTAAATGTATGTGTTTTTTTTTCATTTGTACTTGAATTTTACTTTTTGGCTACTAGGTGGCGCTTTCCTGGAAGATACCAGGGAGTGCGAGATATTTGGTTTGGTTCATGAATCAAATACCTCCTTTTTGGAGGCAAATAATTCATTTGCAGGGAATCATTTGCCTCAGGGGAACACTGGTTCCTCTTCAGCAATGGATTCCCTGTAATAGCAGCGGGAATGAGCCATGTGCAGGCAGATATGCATGCACAAGGGCAGCAACACTGCTGGACGGATATATTTGTCCAGATTGCATTTGAATGGTGATTTTTGGACAAATCTATCCGTCAATGGCGTAGCTAAGGAGCTATGGGCCCTGGTGCAAGTTTTGCATTTGGGCCCCCCAAGCACTCTATACATAGCAATTGATCTGGTTCTCCAAAACCAATCAAGGACAACCACAGTGTCAGAGGTGCAAGAAGGGGATGGGGAACAGTTTGTTAATGATGACTACTATTCAAAGCATCTATAGAAGTGACTATTACCAGCTAAAGACCAATAAAGAACTAATACTGTGGTTCAGGGTGGGCCCCACGGGGCCCCTCTGGCCCAAAGGCCCCGATGCGGTGGCTACCTCTGCACCCCCTATTGCTATGCCACTGATATCCATCCAGATGGGCTTAAGTGGTTAAAGTGTCCCTATTTCTTATCTCAAAATGTTGGGAGTTGTGCACTCATCACACCCCTAACTACTGCTCAGTGCCTCGTCCAGTCACCTTATTTACAATGTTTATTAATGTGCAGATAATAAATGCCATGGCAATTCTTTGATCCATGAAAAATGATCTGATGTTCTTGAAGGACATTTTTTCCTCAATTCTCCAGGAGTGTAACAGTTAATGAACATGAGTTTATTTGCTGTGGGAAAGCTAAAGAACTTTACGGACACCAGACACACTAGAAACAAGTGTGAAAGTTTAAAGAGAAACTCCAACCAAGAATTGAACTTTTTCCCAATCAGTAGCTGATACCCCATTTTACATGAGAAAGACAATGATTTTCACAAACAGACCATCAGGGGGCGCTGTGTGACTGATTTTGTGCTGAAACCCCTCCCACAAGAGGCTCTGAATACCGCGGTACTGCTGGCAAACTGCCACAATGTAACAATGTTCAGAGACAGGAAATAGCTGTTATTAGCTGTCTGTAACAGACAGAGCAGCTAGAGATAGCTAAATAACCTGCCCACAGTAACAATGTCACCATGTAATACATGTCAGAATGTGAATCTGGGAGAGGAAAGATTTTACAATGAGCAAACACTGACTAAATCATTTATACATAATTATGGTAAAAAATGAAGCACTTTTTTTACTACATGATTTTCACTGGAGTTCCTCTTTAACTTCCAACATAACTTAGTTCTCTCACAAGGACATTCGGCAAATTACACTTGCAGCTGAACTTAGTTCTTCCACAAGACAAATAGGAATTCAGGGAATTAATTTGTGATCAGGAGGGACGTCTATAAGTATAAAAACCTTTCTCCATATAACTGTCTCAGCAAAACGATGCTCTACCATGAACTGCATCTCCTAAAGGAGCAAATTGTCACACAGTAAAATAACATTATTCACCTGTCCACAGCAAGGCTATGAGCTGAGAAGGAGATTTTTGTGGCATTATTTTGTGTTATTAGCAAAATAATCAGGATGAGGTATGATTAACGACTCAACTTGCAGCAATACAGCCAGGGCCAGATTAATACTTTAGCCTCTCTAGGCCAGGCTTCTTGTTGGCCCCTTTCATGTGTAGCAAGGACCCCCATTCCATGTGGAGCCTCCCAATTGTGTGTATATTATTATGTACAACAGCACTTCTCTTTCATGTACAACACACTTTGGCAGCAGCACCCCTCTTAACATTTTCAGCCTTCTTTTCACTTTCCAGCTGCCGCCCTCGGGCTGCAATCGCCCAAGGCCCAGGCCTTTCTATTAAAAACGGCACTGAATACAGCCACTTCCCAATACTGGCTACTTAGCTTTATGCATTCGCATGCATTTTGCAAAACTGTAATTTTGCATCGTAATTTGCAATTACAATGTAAAATCGTAATGTGAAATTGTTGGAAAAATCGTAGTTAATTTCACATGTAAACGTAATCAGGGACTGTAATTTTGAAATTTCTCATAATTCCTGTGTAATTTTGCGCCGACTTTAGTGGTTAATAGCAAAGCCCCAATGCCTGCTATCATCACCAAAATCGCTACGTATGTTAAGGGGAATTGTTTAAAGAGACATTGTAATTTTTGAGAAACTCAATTTTAAAATGCTAAGGAAAAATGTTTTTTAAACTGTCATTTTTAAGTTTAAAAACGATTTTCCTTTTGCATTTTTAAAATCTACTTTCTCAAAAACTACACTTTTTATTTATTTTATTTTTTTAAATTATTCCTACTAACATATGTGGCAATTTTGGTCACTATATCATGTATGGGGAAAATATTGAGAAAATTAACACAATCACAAAGGGATTACATAAAATTAATTGAGTGTCCAAATTGTAATTATGTATGGTCCTATCATAATGTAAGGTCATTTTCTTGCACTGTTTGATGTTTTGTAATCTGGATTTCTAGATAGCCTCACAGACAGTGTCAGGGCCAAAGGTGGCCACACACCATACAATTTTTTGATTTGAATCGAGCATTCCAACCCAATTTTTCGATTAATCAGAAGTTTCGATCAGAATCTTCGAGGTAGCACACAAATATTTTCGAGATTGCCACAATTTCAGGATCAAAGATTGTGAAATCCGAAAAAAAATTGGTTGGTTAGAAAAATGAAGAGAAAAAAGTGAATAAATAAAGTTTGGTATGTACTGAATAGTTTCATCATTTTTTTGTGGTTGAATACCATGTCACACTCCATCACACGCCATACAATTCTTGATAAAATTGGTCTGAATATTTTAGCTTAAAATCGAAACAAAACCGGGAAATGCGATCAGATTTCTCGATATGAAACCAATAAAAGCTTTTGATTTGTTGGGACAACCGAACGTATTTATCAAATTGGTGTAACATCGGATCTTTTAATTGTGTAGGGTGTGGCCACCTTAAGGCTGCTAGAATCCAAGACAGAGATGCCAAAGTTTGCTCCCCTCTGTCTTTCTGCATACACAGGTACTGGTACAAATTGCTTTACAAATACCTCCATGTTTGTTTGTTTTTGCTCTTTTTTTCTGCTTAGGGTCCTATTTTTATAGAACTAATACTCACTGAACCCTACATCCTCCAGTGTGTCATGTAACAGGAAGTTGCAGTGCTCATTGCTATGTTACAGGAAATGTGTAAATACTGCCACCTTATGAAAACAGTTTGCGCCAACATGCTGCAAGAAGATAGTGACCAATGACCTGTTATAGAGTGAGTGATTATGTATTGAAGGCTTACATCTCCTGAAGAAACAGTGACTGACTACATGATGCAAATAGGCAGAGTATACACTTACATTTTATATGAAGATAATGCACACACTGACATTATAAGAAGACAAAGGGCACACCAACTGTCAGTAATACTCACTTTACTCTCAGGTTGCCAGTTGGAACATGTGGAGGCAAATACATAGGCTTATGCCGCAGTCTGATGTCTTGGTGTTAGGGTCATGATTAGCATGTGTGTGTAAGTGGGTGTGCTGTATGGCTATGGGCGTATACTTCATGGCGTTTGCAGATGTTATATGCTAGCCAAATGTGTGAGTGTGTTTCCATGCACGCTTAAATCTCGCCAGGTGGCCTATTTAAAGAGACACTGTAACATCAAAAACATCGCCTGGGGGGTACTCACCTCGGGTGGGGGAAGCCTCAGGATCCTAATGAGGCTTCCCACACTGTCCTCTGTCCCACGGGGGTCTTGCTGCAGCCCTCCGAACAGCCGGCGACAGACCCGACTGCTAATTCAATATTTCCCTTTGCTGGCTCCAGCGGGGGCGCTGTGGCTGCTTTCGGCTCCGAAGTAGACGAAAATACCCGATCTCCGTCGGGTCCGCTCTACTGCGCAGGTGCCGGAGACTTGCGCCTGCGCAGTAGAGCAGACCCGACGGCGATCGGGTATTTCCGCCTACTTCGGAGTAGAGTTGGGCCGAACGGTTCGCCGGCGAACGTGGTTCGCGCGAACTTAGGTGGTTCGCGTGCGGGTACCGCACGCGAACGTTTTGCGGAAGAAGTTCGGTTCGCCCCATAATGCACCTGAGGGTCAACTTTGACCCTCTACATCACAGTCAGCAGGCCCAGTGTAGCCAATTAGGCTACACTAGCCCCTGGAGCCCCACCCCCCTTATATAAGGCAGGCAGCGGCGGCCATTACGGCCACTCGTGTGCCTGCATTAGTGAGAGTAGGGCGAGCTGCTGCAGTCTCTCATATAGGGAAAGATTAGTTAGGCTTAACTTCTTCCTGGCTGCATACCTGTTCTGTTCAGTGAGCCCTCAGCCCACTGCATACCTGTACTGTGATCCTGCCACTGCATACCTTTTCAGTGATCCTGCCACTGCATACCTGTTCTGTGAACCCACCCACCACCACTGCATACCTGTTCAGTGATCCTGCCACTGCATACCTGTTCTGTGAACCCACCCACCACTGCATACCTGTTCAGTGATCCTGCTGCCACTGCATACCTGTTCTGTGAACCCACCCACCACTGCATACCTGTTCAGTGATCCTGCCACTGCATACTTGTTCTGTGAACCCACCCACCACCACTGCATACCTGTTCAGTGATCCTGCCACTGCATACCTGTTCTGTTCAGTGGACCCGCCACTGTATACCTGTTTAGTGAACCCGCCACTGCATACCTGTTCTGTTCAGTGGAGTTTGGTGTGTCAGTGTGAAGCAGTACCTTAATTACACTACCTGATTGATGTATACACATGCAAGATGTTTTAAAGCACTTTAGGCCTGTCATTTAGCATTCAATATGATTTCTGTCCTTAAAACGCTGCTTTGCGTCAAATCCAGATTTTTCCCGGGGACTTTTGGCGTGTATCCCACTCCGCCATGCCCCCCTCCAGGTGTTAGACCCCTTGAAACATCTTTTCCATAACTTTTGTGGCCAGCATAATTATTTTTTTTTTTCAAAGTTCGCATCCCCATTGAAGTCTATTGCGGTTCGCGTACCCGCGAAAGTTCGCGAACCCGGTTCGCGAACCTAAAATCGGAGGTTCGGCCCAACTCTACTTCGGAGGCGACAGCCATCAGAGCGCCTGCACAGGAGCCGGGAAGGTAAATATTGACGTCACCGCTGTACGGAGGGCTGCAGCGAGACCCCTGAGGGACGGAGGACGGCGTGGGAAACCTCATTAAGATCCTGAGGCTTCCCCCACCCGAGGTGAGTACCCCCCAGGGGACATTTTGACGTTACAGATTCTCTTTAAGGGGAACCTTAAAGGAAACCAGAGACAAAATATATTCAAAGTTTTTTACATACCTGGGGCTTCCTCCAACACCATTGGCATGGATCACTCCTACGCTGCTGTCCTCAGTCTTCTCCCTCTTATGTACTGGGTCCCGTAAGTTCGGCCAGCCACAGCCAGTCTGCGCATGTGAAGTGCACTCTCTCCGTCTCTCTCTGGTGGAGAATAGTACTGCGCGGGGGCAGAACTATTCTCCGCCGGAGAGAAACGGAGGGAGCGCACTGCGCTTGTTCAGACTGGCCACCGGATGATGAAGTTACAGGACCCAGTACAAAAGAGGGAGAAAACTGAGGACAGCAGCATGGGAGTGATCCATGCCGATGGTGTTGGAGGAAGCCCCAGGTATGTAAAAAACTTTGAATATATTTTGTCTCTGGTACACTTTACGTGGAACAAATAAGAATTTAGACCAGTTTACTGAAAAAAAGGTATTTTATTAAAGCACATAAAATTGACAATACATTTCGCAGGTGCTTGCCCCCTTCCTCAGGTCAGTGAAAAAACAGCTGCCTTGACTGCTATGGCTGTGTAGCAAGCATCAGTGCCTCTATATATACATAAACTGGACCACATTGTTCAAGAGAGGTAAGATTAATTGCGGCTCCGTCGGCCATCTTAGTTCTGTGCTGCTCATATTTTTCTCCCTCCTCATTAGAGGGATTGTTAGCTGGCAGGGATGGTCGTAGTTTTACGCAATTGCGCTTCGCCAAACTACGGCTTCAAAAACAAATATTCGCTTTGTATGCATTTCGTAGAATACGCGTTAAAATACGCAATTACGGGTAGTGCGAAGCGTAGTGTATGCGGATACTTATGCCCGTATGCAGAAAATTGTACGCATTAATTTAATTTCTTTAGAGATGCATATCCTGGGAACCCTTCTATGCGTACATTCCCCTTTCCAATGCGTAAATTTGTATGCATACAATCGCATGCGGAAAATTAGACGCGAGTAACGCATTCGTAGTTTACAACGCAATACCCATGTTAACTACGCATAGTGAGAGTAAGCTACGCGTAGCGGTACTTCGCTACGCGTAAATTCGTAAGCGTAGGTTCGAAACTCCGTCTACGAACTACGATGCGTAGATGCGAACTACGATGCGTAAATTCGCACTGGCGTAGTTTCTGCTCATCCCTGTTAGCTGGGGGCGTGTCAGGAAAAAAAAAAAGAAAAAGAAAAAGTGTACTCCACACGCCACCTAGTGGCTGTGGAATAAAAGTAATTCCCACCAAAATACTGAACAGTAAAAGGAAATAATTAATACATTAAAAAAATACAAGAAATGGAATTAATGAATTAATAAAAACTAATAAAAATAATTAATTGATAAATGTAATATTGTTGAGTAAAAAAAAACACAGCTTTACTGGAGTCACTGTATCCTTGCTTGAGGAGTTTGCACACAAATTTGACAGAAAAAAATTAAATGAATAAATTAATATACATACATACATACTGTACACACACCTGCTTTAGTGGAGTCACTGTCCCCTTGCCTGCTCGCTGGGCTGCGGGCTCGGTCCTCGCTTCACTCTGACTACTTTTTATTCTGCCTCTATGTCCACAAGGATAGTGGAGATTGCACACTAATCTGGCAAGCCAAAATTTCAGCACAAAGGCCAGTGATGAAGCGAGAGTCCTGGCGTGCAAACTCCACTATCCAAGTGGACATAGTTAGAATAAAAAGTTGTCCGAGCGAAGCGAGGACCGAGCCCGTAGCCCTGCGAGCGGGCAAGGGGACAGTGACTCCACGACAGCAAGTGTGTGTATAAATAACATTATTTTAATATTATTTTAATAAAAATGTATTAATAATGTATTATTATACATTATTATTCCCTTGCCCAAGTTCAGAGAAAGTTATGTTTTATTCCACAGCCACTAGGTGGCGTGTGGAGTACACTTTTTCTTTTTTTTTTCTGGCAGGCCCCAGCTAACAATCCCTCCAATGAGGAGGGAGAAAAATATGAGCAGCACAGAACTAAGATGGCGGAGGGAGCCGCGATTGCGGACTTTCAATTAATGATTTTTATTAATTTTTATTAATTCATTAATTCCATTTCTTGTATTTTTTCATGTATTAATTATTTCCTGTTACTGTTCAGTATTTTGGTGGGAATTACTTTTATTCCTCAGCCACTAGGTGGCGTGTGGAGTACACTTTTTCTTTTTTTTCTGGCACGCCCCCAGCTAACAATCCCTCCAATGTGGAGGGAGAAAAATATGAGCAGCACAGAACCAGTGGCGGAGCTAAGGAGCTGTGGGCCCTAATGCAAGTTTTACAATGGGGCCCCCCAAGCACTCTATACATAACAATTCATACGGGGCACCAAAACCTGCCAATGGCAACTACAGTGTCAGAGGTACAAGAAAGGGATGGGGAAAAGTTTGCTAATGATTACCACTATCCAAAGTATCTATAGAAGTGATTATTATGAGCACAGGACCAATAGAGAGCTAATACTGTAGTTGAGGGAGGTCCCTTTGGGGCCCCTCTGGCCCAAGGGCCCCGATGCGGTCGCTACCTCTGTAACCCCTATTGCTACGCCCCTGCACAGAACTAAGATGCCACGATTGCGGACTTTCGCCGCTTCCTACATGGTGAGTTGCAGCTTTTTCTCAACGAAAGTTGCATAATTCGTTAGAGCAGATTCTCAGCTATCCATAGATATATGACTTGTGGGAGTTTAAACAAGCTGAAAGTGGAAATTCTTTCTGTTTTCAGCACAGCTGAAAGTGTGTATGGGGATTAACGGTGGGTCCCCTAAAGGTGACTAGCGCCGCCTCAGGTAAGTAAATGACAATTTCCTTCTCTTATGTTCTTTAGTAGTCAACAGTTTGACCATCTGTGGTTAAACAACACCTACCTGATGATTGCATTGCCTTAAAGAGACTCTGTAACAAAAATGTCATCCTTTTTTTTACTATCCTACAAGTTCCTAAACCTATTCTAACGTGCTCTAGCTTACTGCAGGACTTTCTACTATCACAGTCTCTGTAATAAATCAACTTATCTTTCCCCTGTCAGATTTGTCGCCCTGTGTCTGGAAGGTTGCCAACTCTTCAGTGTTGTTGATCTGTTATGCACGCCCCCCCCCCTCCTCCATGCTCCCTCTATGCACACTCCCGTGTGTGTTATTTACATTAGGCAGCCTATCGGCTCTCTTATCAGTTAGAGAAGAGAGCTGCCTTTTACAAGCTGGGTAAATCGTCCTCTGAGCTGACTGGGCTGTCACATACTGAAGAATTACAGACACAGCTGTCTGCAGGAAGAAACAATAAGCCTGTCACTCTTCAGTGAGCTGCAGGGGGGATAGAAGGTAAACACACAAATGATCTCTTGAGATTCAAAAGGAAGGCTGTATACAGCGACAAAATTGTGACAGAGGGTAATAGGAGATGTCCCCTAACGCACTGGTATGTTTACTTTTGTGCGATTTTAACAATACAGATTCTCTTTAACATCTGCTGCCAGACATTGCTCGCTGATCATCTGTTGTAAACGTGTGCCTACTGGACATTCAACCAATGTGGTCCAGTCAACTGAACCAATATGTCCATCTTATTTCAGTTTAGAGGACTTCATCTTTAAAAACAGTTGGCCTTACTGACGCCTTTACCTCTCCAAGACCTGCCTCTTTTTCTCTACCTTTAGGGAGCCAGGACTACAAATTGGCTAAGGTATGCAATCTGGCAATATTGTTATAAGAATACACAGTACACACTGACATTGTACAAAGATGCAGTACCTCCTGATTGCTGGCATTAGTACAGCACTGACATGTTCGAATATTCAGTGAGCAGTAAGAAATGAGTGGAGTTTAGGGTTAGGGTAAGTCGTAGGGCAAGAGTTGACCTTGGTGTATGGGAAATTAGGAGGGCAGGAATCTTAAGGACATTTTAGTTTCTCCAGTACACCATAGTAAGCCCAGTGAACACAAACCCCACTACACACATACATAATTACTTAGTATTTATATAGCGCCTACATCTTTGCAGCACTGTACAGAGTATATATTGTCTTGTCACTTGACCGTCCCTCAAGGGGTCTCACAATCTAATCCCTACCATAGTCATATGTCTATGTATGCATCAGGGAGTGTATTGTAGTCTAGGGCTAATTTTAGGTGGAAACCAATCAACTTATCTGTATGTTTTTGGGCTGTGGGAGGACACCAGAGTGCCCGGAGGAAACCCATGCAGACAGGAGGAGAACATACAAACTCCTTTCAGATAGTGCCCTGGCTGGGATTCAAGCCCAGTGCTGCAAGGCGATAGTGCTAACTACTACGTCGCTGTGCTGCAGCATGCACTCATAGACACAAACACAATACATACACAAACACATGCTACAAACACACAGATATGCTGATACACACATACACACAAAATACACTCCATCCTCTACCCTTTAATCAGTTCCCACACGCAGCATGCAGAGCTTTGACCACCTCCTCCTATTCTCACTTTCTCTGCCAGCTATAGTCTTTATTGTCCTCCTCCTCAGGTCCCGGTACCTGGGAAGGGGGTGGTGCCCATACACTCTGCCAATGTTCATCTTCCTATACCTGAGATGGGAGGAGCACCACATGTACTCAGCCTAGCGTCCTCTGTCCCCACACTCAGCATTTAGGCTCCCGGCTGCACTGACTCTCGTTATCAGCTTATGCAGCATTGCCATATCAACTTAGAAATTACAAAGTTCCACTGATGAACCTGGAAGGAGTGCTTTCCCTTCCTCCTCCATGGCCTGCTCAGTGATTACTGGCAGTGAGACCACACAAAACGAACATTTACTCCTGATTACACCAATCCAATCAAATGATCAAATTGTCCAAGAATCTAAAGTGACATCTTCTGCTGACTATTGGGAAACAACCAATAAACAACGCCTTTAGCGTTTTTTTAGTAACTGGACGTACATTGAAAATATAATATAATGGAAATGGAAAAAGAAGTCCACCACATCTTCAGAGGAAAATATTGGATGGAGAAAGCACCACACGTGTGTTGGAATATGCAACAGCTTTCATGCTTAGACTGTGTTTGCACAAAATTGCCAAACAGCACTGTGAATTTTGTTGGTGTTCATATTCAGCTTTATAGTGTGTTATGCTACTCTATGCCATACATTTCTAGTTCCTTCTTCCACAATGTTGGATGCTTTCTAAGTTATGATGTTGTTCTTGTGTGTGATAAAAGTATAGCCCCTCCTCCAAGATTGATGAGCTAAATGGTCCTTGTGCAATCATCATAATATTACATCTGCCTACATTGCCTACAAAGATTTGGAAGACCAGCAGAATCACTGACCGAGAAACTGATTCCAACCAAAGATGAACTAAGGTAAGCTTTTGTTAAACAACTTGCCCCCTGGCAATGTTGGTAAGATGAGGTGTAGGCAAGGGCTGAGAAGGGATGGCACACAGGACCCTGGACTAACTCTAGAAACAGGGCAACTTGCGGGTAAGGTGGGCCTGATAAGAGCAATTAATTAGCAGAAAGATTGATAGGCAATCTGCCTATATTAAACCTTAGCAGGACTGGTAAGGACTAATTGCAGCTGTACATGTTTAAGCTGTTTTATACACTAAGAGAATGAATGGGTTATTGTTTCTTCAGAAGTTTAATTCACCTGAAGAAGTCATTTACATACCCGAAACACACAGTGAATGAATGAAGTCTCGGTATGCCAAGCTTGCCATTGGGAAGCTTTTAACTGTGAATTGGAAAGGTAAGTTCCATCTGTTCATTCTTTATTTCATACATCATACAGCGGGCTTTATCAACCAGGGTTAAGGAACACTTAACAATAATAAGAAACACTGACACGTGTTACTATATACGTTATACACTATACAGTAGAAAAGGAACATGGAATGGGGGCTAGAAAAAGGATGTTGCAGTTAAAGTGCACCTGAGATAAGTGGGGGGGGGGGGGGAATTTAATAAAAATATCCATACATACCTGGGCCTCCCTCTAGCCCCCTACAGGCTGATCGCTCCTTCGCCATCCTCCTGCGCTGTCCGTTCACCACATAAATTCCTCTAGTCGGGGCCAGTCAGTGCAGGCACACTCCGGTTGCGTGCACTCCCCAAGCAGGTTCCCATGGTCGGGAGCGTTCTGCAACTGCCTAGTAGTACTGCACAGGCGTATAAGACTCCCGAAGATGGGAGCGTGACGGGGCATGCATGCCCCCAGGCTGTGCATGCGCAGTCCGCCCCAGGCCAGAAGAACTTTCAGACAAATTGTGGAGGATCCAGGCGGCACAGAAGGACAATGAGTGAGTGATCAGCCTGGTCGGAGCTGGAGGAAGGGATATGTAATTTTTTTTTTTAAATCTTCCTGTCTTAGGTTCCCTTTAATAAGGTTTTTTAGCCACACCTCGTTTTAAAGATTGGGCCTCCTGCAAAATAAATCCCCACTCCCTCCACCAATAAGGTTAGGAAAGACAGTGTAAAATACATTATACAAACATCTTTGAATGTCTATGTACACATAAATAGCTTGTCCTTTGCTTCAAATGATTCTAATAATCATTAGAAATGGTTCTGGGTTATTTTAAACAGTTATTCAGATTTGCTCTATTATAGTAGTTTAAGTGTTCCACCCCACCAAGTTATGGTACCAGAAACAGGCCCTTATCCAAACAAGTTTTTTTTTTCCCCCTGAGGATTCTATCAAGAGACAATTCTCATCTTATCTAAAAAAACAACTTTTCCACACAGCCACTCACCTATTCTCCAGTCCCCGCCTCCAATTCACTTCTGGAATTTTCAACTTTAAAGTCGGAAAACCACTGCGCCTGCGCGACCGCGCCCTCGCTCCCGCTGACATCACCAGGAGTGTATTGCGCAGGACCAGTACAGTCTGCGCCTGCGCAGTGTGCTCCTAGTGACGTAAGCGGGAGCGAGAACACAGCCGCGCAGGTGCAGTGGTTTTCCGACTTTAAAGTCGGAAATTCCAGAAGTGAACCGGAGGCAGGTACAGGAGCATCGGTGAGTAGCTGCGCAGGCACAGGACGTCTGCGGGGGACCATTAGAAGCCCAAGCTAAGTTCAACTATTTTTCCCCCTACCCTGCCAGCAGTAGTCCTTTAACCACTTTACCCCCGCCCGTACGAATTTCTCCGTCCCTTTTTCCGTCCTTTAACTCCCAGGGACGGAGAAATCCGTACTTTCCGTGCTCCCGCCGCTGCCCGTGCTCCCGCTCGTAAACACGCCGCCCGCCGCTAGTAAACACGCCGCCGCCCGCTCGCCCGGAGATCAATGAAGGGGAAAACCCATTCCCGTTCGTTGATCTAAGCCCCGCAATGATCCGCTGCTCTCCGATGGGCAGCGCGATCATTGTGAAAAAAAAACACTCACAGCCTCCTTGTACTTCCTGCGAGCGTCCGCAATAAACAAAAAGTTACTGTTGCCATCTTGTGGCCAAATAGTAGAACTACACCCTAAGCATTTTTTACATTGAAATAAATTAGTGTTACACATAAAATTAACTCATTACCTCCCACACTTTGTAATTAAAAAATAAATAAAAAAAATTTACAATTAAAAAAAAATCCATAAATAGTTACTTTAGGGACTGAACTTTTTAAATATTTATGTCAAGAGGGTATAACACTGTTACTTTATAAACTATGGGCTTGTAATTAGGGATGGACGCAAAACTGAAAAAAAATGCACCTTTATTTCCAAATAAAATATTGGCGCCAAACATTGCGATAGGGACATAATTTAAACGGTTTTATAACCGGGACAAAAGGGCAAATACATTTCATGGGTTTTAATTACAGTAGCATGCATTATTTAAAAACTATAATGGCCGAAAACTGGAAAATATCTAATTTTTTTCCCACATTTTTCCTATTTTCCCATTAAAACACATTTAGAATAAAATAATTCTTGGCATAATGTCCCACCTAAAGAAAGCCTAATTGGTGGCAGAAAAAACAAGATATAGTTCATTTCATTGTGATCCTACTAATATAATAAATGGGAAAGTTTGGATGTTTGGATGTTTGGATGGTTGAATGTTTGGATGTTTGGATGTTTGTTACTCGATCACGCAAAAACGGCTGAACGGATTTGAATGAAATTTGGCACACACATAGTATATTACCTGGAATAAAGTATAGGATACTTTTTATTCTCATAACCAAAAAAGAGACAAATACAAATTTCACTGGAAAATGTAAACTGCAGCCACTCTTACACTGTTACACTGGAGGTGTGTTTAGATTCTAAGGGTAGAATGGTTAATTTGCATATATTCAGCAGTGATGCACTGGGAGACATCTCAAGCTCACTCCAACCTGAATTATCGCAAATTCTTTCTGTTTTAAGAAAGCAAACTTTTGTTTTTCTTAACATCTTAGTAAGGGGGCTTTTAGGACCATTGTAGTCCCTTAAACACTCCAATGAGTTCTGGGTCACCATGAGCTGGTTAGTCTGTACCTCTCGGTGTACAAGCCCTACTGCATTGAGCCAAATTAATCTATGCCATGCACTGATGAGGATCAAACAATCCAAAACAGTCTGTATGCATGTTGGATTATTATGGCTTTGTACAAATGAACAAACTGACACATTATTTCGTTCCAGCAGTTCTGGAGGTGTGTTTAGCTTTCAAGGGTAACAATGGTTAATTTGTATATATTCAACAGTGATAAGCTGGGAGACATTTTAAGCTCACTCCAACCTGAATTATCGCAAGTTCTTTCTGTTTTAAGAAAGCAAACTTTTGTTTTTCTTACACTGTTAATGGTAGGGTTCTCAAACTTTGCACAGTTGGTTGGTTTTCAAGGGGAATATTTCTGCCATTCTTGCACTGTTAATGGCACAAGCCTCAAACCTGCCATTCTTGCACTGTTAATGGCACAAGCCTCAAATCTGGTATAGTTGATCATTGGGTGACTGAGGTTCAATTTCAGAAAGGGGGTGGAGCCACAAATAGCCAATCAGATTTGTTTAATTCCAATGCAAATTATTATTGCCAAACACCGCAAAGCTCACAAACTTGGTAATTGAGTAATTGATTAATTTTGTGTTAGGGTTAGGAAAGTGGGCACAGCCAACACCAGCCAAATACATAAGCGGGCAACGCAGGGTCATAAGTGGGCGGAGACAAATAAAAATGTTACTGGGAAAATGTAAACAGCAGCCATTCTTACACTGTTAATGGTAAGGTTCTCAAACTTTGCACAGTTGGTTACTGGGTGACTGAGATTAATATTCAGAAAAGTGGGTGGAGCCTACAAAAAACAATCAAAAATTACCTATTGATTTTTCAGGGGAATATTTCATTGCTGCCATTCTTGCACTGTTAATGGCACAAGCCTCAAACCTGGTACAGTTGATCATTGCGTGACTGGGGTTTACATTTATATAAGGGGGTGGAGCCCCAAACAGCCAATCTGATTTGTTTCATTTTAATGCAGGTTATTGATGCCAAAGACCGCAAAGCTCACAAACTTGGTCATTGAGTAATTGTGTGTTAGGGTTAGGGTTAGGAAAAGTGGGCGCAGCCAACACCAGCCAAATACATAATCGAGCAATGGCGGGACATCAGTAGGCGGAGACAAATACAAATTTCACTGAGAAAATGTAAACTGCAGCAATTCTTACACTATTAATGGTAGGGTTCTCAAACTTTGCACAGTTGGTCACTGGGTGACTGAGATTAATATTCAGAAAAGTGGGTGGAGCCTACAAAAGCCAATCAAAATCCACCTATTAATCTTTAAGGGGAATATTTAATTGATGCCATTCTTGCACTGTTAATGGCACAAGCCTCTTGCACTGTTAATCACCTGTACCTGGTACCGTTGGCCATTGGGTGTTTGGGGTTCAAATTCAGAAAAGGGGTGGAGCCACAGCAAATCAGATTTATTTTATTTCAATGCAAATTATTGATGCCAAAAACCGCAAAGCTCACAAACTTGGTCATTAAAGGATACCCCAACTGAAATGTGACATAATGAGATAGACATGTGTATGTACAGTGCCTAGCACACAGATAACTATGCTGTGTTCCTTTTTTTCTTTCTCTGCCTGAAAGAGTTAAATATCAGGTATGTAAGTGGCTGACTCAGACAGGAAGTGACTACAGTGTGACCCTCACTGATAAGTAATTCCCCTTTTTTTTACCTCTTTCTTGCTCTCAGAAGCCATTTTCTGCTAGGAAAGTGTTTTATAGTTGGAATTTCTTATCAGTGAGGGTCACACTGTAGTCACTTCCTGTCTGAGTCAGGACTGAGTCAGCCACTTGCATACCTTATATTTAACTCTTTCAGGCAGAAAAATAAAAAAAAGAAACACAGCATAGTTATCTGTGTGCTAGGCACTGTACATACACATGTCTATCTCATTATGTCACATTTCAGTTGGGGTATCCTTTAAGTAATTTTGTGTTAGGGTTAGAAAAAGTGGGCGGAGCCCACACCAGCCAAATACATACCTGGGCAATGCCAAGTCATCAGTGGGCGGAGACAAACACAAATTTCACTGGGAAAATGTAAACTGCAGCCATTCTTACACTATTAATTGTAGGGTTCTAAAACTTTGCACAGTTGGTCACTGGGTGACTGAGATTAATATTCAGAAAAGTGGGTGGAGCTTACAAAAACCCATCACAATTCACCTATTGATTTTCAAGGCAAATATTTAATTGCTGCCATTTTTGCACTGTTAATGGCACAAGCCTCAAACCTGGTACAGTTGATCATTGGGTGACTGGGGTTAAATATTTAGAAAAGGGGTGGGGCCACAAACAGCGAATCAGATGTGTTTCATTTCAATGAAAATTATTCATGCCAAAGACCACAAATCTCACAAACTTGGTCATTGACTATTGACAATTGTGTGTTAGGGTTAGAAAAAGTGGCCACAGCCAACAGCAGCCAAATACATACCCGGGAAACATTAGGACATCAGTGGGTGGAGAAAAATACAAATTTCACTGCTAGAATGTAAACTGAAATTTGGCACACACATAGTACATTAACTGGAATAAAGTATAGAAATACTTTTTATTCCCATAACCAAAAAGGTAGTGGAGACAAATACAAATTTCACTGGAAAATGTAAACTGCTGCCATTCTTACACTGTTACACTGGAGGTGTGTTTAGCTTCTAAGGGTAACAATGGTTAATTTGCATATATTCAGCAGTGATGCACTGGGAGACATCTCAAGCTCACTCCAACCTGAATTATCGCAAATTCTTTCTGTTTTAAGAAAGCAAACTTTTGTTTTTCTTAACATCTTAGTAAGGGGGCTTTTAGGACCATTGTAGTCCCTTACACACTCCAATGAGTTCTGGGTCACCATGAGCTTGCTGGTTAGTCTGTACCTCTCGGTGTTACAAGCCCTACTGCATAGAGTCAAATTAATCCATGCTATGCACTGATGAGGATCAAACAATCCAAAACAGTCTGTATGCATGTTGGATTTTTATGGCTCTGTACGAATTAACAAGCCGACACATCGTTTCATTCCAGCAGTTCTGGAGGTGTGTTTAGCTTTCAAGGGTAACAATGGTTAATTTGCATATATTCAACAGTGATGCGCTGGGAGACATTTTAAGCTCACTCCACCCTGAATTATCGCAAATTCTTTCTGTTTTAAGAAAGCAAACTTTTGTTTTTCTTACTCTGTCAATGGCAGGTTTCTTAAACTTTGCACAGTTGGTCACTGGGTGACTGGGATTAATATTCAGAAAAGATAATCAAAATTCACCTATTGATTTTCAAAGGAGTGAAGCCACAGCCAATTAGATTTATTTCATTTCAATGCCAATTATTGATGCCAAAGACCGCAAAGCTCACAAACTAGGTCATCCTTGAGTAATTGTGTGTTAGGATTAGAAAAAGTGGGCAGAGCTAGCACTAGCCAATTACATACCCGGGCAACGCCGGGCGACCAGCTAGTAAGTAATAATAAAGTTATAGACGAATGAATGGAAGGAGCGCTGAAAGGTGAAAATTGCTCTGGTGCTCAGGGGGTAAAACCCTTCAGTGGTGAAGTGGTTAAAGAGAACCTGTAACAAAAAAGTTCCCCTGGGGGATACTCACCTCGGTAGGTGGAAGCCTCAGGGTCCCAATAAGGCTTCCCCCTCAGCTGTAGCTGCAGGCAATCCAGCGCTGGCTCTCCCGAAGTGTCCTGGAATCCTCCCTCGACAAGCCTGACAAGCTACATTTATTTACCTTCCCTGGCTCCAGCGGGGGCGCTGTTGCAGCTCTCAGCTCAGAGATAAGTGGAAATAGCCGATCTCCGTCGGGTCCGCTCTACTACGGAAGCGCAGGAGACTTGCGCTTGCGCAGTAGAGCGGACTGACAGCGATCGGCTATTTCCGCCTCTCTCCGAGCTGATACTGCGCCTGCGCTGGAGCCGGGAAGGTAAATATTTACATCGCCGCCATTTGGAGTGCCAGAGCGAGAGCGCCATGGAACACAGGAGGACAGGGGAAGTCTCGATAGGATCCAGAGGCTTCCCCCTACCGAGGTGAGTAACCCCCAGGGGAATTTTTTGTCGGCACAGGTTTTCTTTAAGGATAGGGATCAGGAAGGGGGGTTTTAAGGTTAGGCATCAGGAGGGGGGAGGGTTATGTGTGAGAGTAGGGTTAGGTTTAGTTGTAGTGAAACATTGATAACATATACCAATATTTTACTATCATCGTTATCACTGTAATTTATTTTATTTTTTTTTATTTGGTGCCTAATTCACAATGTTATTTACCGTTTAAACTTATATCGGCTTCACCCAGTGCTTATTTTTCCTTGCACCTCTAATTCATGACCGCCACCAGGCCCGTTAGAATATACTTGCATTGTGCTGCCATAATGTTGTCACTAATTTCACTCTTAAAATTGTATGAACAATTTCTTAATCCAGAACCAAAAGTATGTTTTTTAAACATTAGTTACTTATACCATTAAAGAGACACTGAAGCGAAAAAAATATATGATATAATGAATTGGTTGTGTACTATGAATAATTAGTAGAAGATTAGCAGCAAATAAAATATTCTCATGTTTTTATTTTCAGGTATATAGTGTTTTTTCTAACATTGCATCATTCTATAATATGTCCAGATTACACAACACTCAGCATTCAAAATGAGTCTTTCAGAGCAGTCTGTGAAGTAATAAACTCTCCTCTGCTAGAGGAAAAGTAAACAGTTCAATTACAGTTGAGATAATAAAAGTCAGATAACAGCCCTCTCCACGACCAAGTTGGTCGGAGAGCTTAATAGCTTTTTTGCATAGAGATAACAACTGGAGTTTCTCAACTCTTCCTGCACTAGAAACAATTAGACTGATGTATCTGATCTTAATGTTTTTTTTCTTAGCTGTACTACACATACAAATCATAATATCATCATTTTTTTTTTCGCTTCAGTGTCTCTTTAAGCCACACATCCACATTGTTGTTATCAAAGACTTGGGCTTAAAGAGGAACTCCAATGAAAATAATGTAGTAAAAAAAGTGCTTCATTTTTTACCATAATTATGTATAAATGATTTAGACAGTGTTTGCTCATTGTAAAATCTTTCCTCTCCCCGATTTACATTCTGACATTTATCACATGGTGACATTGTTACTGTGGGCAGGTTATGTAGCTGCTGCTAGCTGTTCTGGCTGTGAGAGACAGCTGTAAACAGCTAATTCCTGTCTGTGAACATTGTTACATTGTGGCAGTTTGCCCAGAGTACCGCGGTACTCTGAGCTTCTTGTGGGAGGGGTTTCAGCACAAAATCAGTCATACAGCGCCCCCTGATGGTCTGTTTGTGAAAAACATTATATTTCTCATGTAAAAGGGGGTATCAGCTACTGATTGGGACAAAGTTCAATTCTAGGTTGGAGTTTCTCTTTAACACTGTGTGTTCAATGTCCTCTTCTTCGTTAATATTATTATTATGATTATTATGATGATGATTTTATCGTTATTATTATTATTATTAGAATCTCTAGCACACAGGATTTTAATTTAGTAACTCCTAGTACATTCCAGAAACATTCTCATGCATCTCTTTAAATGTAAGTAAACTCTGAACTCTCTCTGCTCTAAAAGGTTAGGCACAGCATGATAACATTTATGGCAAAAATTATATTGATTACAATTTCTGGAAATCCTAAAAAAAAAAAAAACAACCTTTAACTTTTAGTAGGTTTCACTTTTGCAGAAGGCACTGAAAGGGTTAAGCCTTAATGTTTACCATATGAAAAGATGCCTTAGAAGAGCTCTCCTGCAGTCTATTCACAGCTGCTAATCTTTAAAACACAGAACAAGGAGAAGTGAACTCTTCAGAAACTATATGTGGAATAAAGACTTCTTGTTGTGTGCTATTCAAAAGTTTGGATCCATTGTAATACTTTTTTTTTCTATCTGTTAAAAAAAAAAAAAAAAGTAAAAAACACTGAAAAAGTTGATATTGTTACCTGCTTCTAAAAAAACTACTTTTTGAAACTATGGAAATTATCAGAAAATTGCATCTATACCATAAGTGTTTTATATCATCTTTGAAGAATCAACATGAAATATAAACATTTGAATGTCATGTTTAATGGTAGCCAAAGTACTGTAACTGAATTCATTCTTCTTGGACTCTCTGAAGATCCTATAGTACAAATTGGACTGTTTTATATATTCCTGCTAGTCTACATAACCACGCTGGCTGGGAACCTTCTCCTCATAGTGGCTGTGAGGACCTCCAACCACCTTCACACCTCCATGTACTTCTTCCTGGCCAACCTGTCTTTCTTGGACCTCGGTTGCACCTCATCCATTGTACCCAAGATGTTGTCAAATTTCCTTTTAACAAAGAAGACTATTTCGTACACCGGGTGTATCACCCAGGTCTATTTTTTTCTGTTGATGGCAGAAACTGAGTGCATCCTTCTGGCTATGATGGCCTACGACCGCTATGTTGCCATCTGCCACCCCTTACATTATAATATAATCATGAATAAAGCGGCTTGTTTTCGGTTGATCAGTGTGTCGTGGTTGACTGGAGGCATCATATCTTCTATTGATATATATTTCCTTCTTCACCTAAAATTTTGTGGTCCTAATATCATTAACCACTTTTTTTGTGAGGGACCTTCGCTATTACAGCTCTCTTGTAGTGACATCACATTGTCCAATATCATACAACTGGTCGGCACTATCTTTTTCTTTTTCATTCCGATCCCACTAATCCTTTTTTCTTATTTTAGGATTATTATGGCTATCTTGAAAATCCCTATGGGAAAATATAAAGCCTTCTCCACTTGTGTCTCACATCTGATGGTGGTGGTTATGTTTTATGGGGCGGCCATATTTATGTACATGAGGCCAGACCGCAGCACCACAGAAAACACTGACAAAATGGTGGCAGTATTCTACACAGTGATCACACCGATACTTAACCCCATGATTTACAGCCTGAGGAATAAAGATGTTCATAGAGCCATGAGGCAATTGCATGCTTTCTCCTCCACACATGTGTGTGGATTAAGGCTTAGCCATCGGTGAAATTTTCATCTAAAACTCATTTAAAGTGGGATTATACTCCCAAAACTAAAATTCCAATAACAACTCTTAGTTTTAGAAAATAACATTTGAATGCATTTCCAAGTATTCCGTGTGTGCAAAATATTTTATATTCACTGCAAAGAGCAGTAAAAGCTTGCTTATCTCTGGTAATCTGCAAAGACAAGAATCTCCCTGTGCCTGTGTCTTCACTCTGCCCCACTTACTCTGCTGAAGTGATTGAGCTGCTGCCAGGGCGATGTGTCTGTTCAGCAGAGGGAGGGGCGCAGAGTGAAGACACAGGCACAGTAAGATTCTTGCCTTTGCCGGTGACCAGAGATAAGCAAGCTTCGACTGCTACCTGCACTGAAAATAAATCATTTACACACCAGGAATACTTGGAAATACTTTTAAATGTTCTTTTCTGTCACAGAGAGTAGTTGCTGAAATTTAATTTATGGGAGTATATTCCTACTTTATAAAGTCTGCTTCCACAATATTCTATTGGTAAAGCGGGCTCCGTTTAGTTTACATAAATTCCACTGTTCTGGGTGGTATTGAAGCATTCCTCAGCCAAGAGAAAGTTCCTTTGTGTTTTTGAAAAGTCTTTTTTTTCAATAAAAAGTTTATTTTTATGTAATAAACATGAACTCACCATGGGCATCCAGTGATGGGTACGTGATGGTGTAAATGTAAATAAAGACATTTATACTGCTTGAGCCATTGCAATATGGTATTCCTCGTTACATTTAGAGCTCTCAACCTGGAGTTCTGCTCCCTGAGTAATACCAACTCATGTGGTCCATAAGATTATGGGGTACTCTGAGTATGGAATGCATCAAAGCTTTCATAACCCTTCAGGGTGCCCCCAGAGTTGTCCACAAGGCAGTATGGGCAGGTGCCTAGGGCCTGATGGTAGTGTTGGGCAAACATCTAGATGTTCGGGTTCGGGCCGAACAAGCCGAACATGGCCGCGATGTTCGGGTGTTGGAAGTCAATGGGGACCCGAACTTTTGTGCTTTGTAAAGCCTCCTTACATGCTACATACCCCAAATTTACAGGGTATGTGCACCTTGGGAGTGGGTACAAGAGGAAAAATTTTTTAGCAAAAAGAGGTTATAGTTTTTGAGAAAATCGATTTTAAAGTTTCAAAGGGAAAACTGTCTTTTAAATGCGGGAAATGTCTGTTTTCTTTGCACAGGTAACATGCTTTTTGTCGGCATGCAGTCATAAATGTAATACATATAAGAGGTTCCAGGAAAAGGGACCGGTAACGCTAACCCAGGAGCAGCACACGTGATGGAACAGGAGGAGGGTGGCGCAGGAGGAGAAGGCCACGCTTTGTGAGACACAACAACCCAGGCCTTGCATGAGGACAAGAAGCGTGCGGATAGCATGCTTTGTACCGCCATGCAGTCATAAATGTAATAAAGATAAGTGGTTCAATAAACAGGGACCACGCGGCAACGCTAACCCAGCAGCAGCAGACGTGATGGAACAGGAGGAGGCGCAGGAGGAGAAGGCCACGCTTTGTGAGACACAACAACCCAGGCCTTGCATGAGGACAAGAAGCGTGCGGATAGCATGCTTTGTACCGCCATGCAGTCATAAATGTAATAAAGATAAGAGGTTCCATAAACAGGGACCGGCAACGCTAACCCAGCAGCAGCAGCAGGAAACGTGATGGAACAGGAGCAGGCGCAGGAGGAGAAGGCCACGCTTTGTGAGACACAACAACCCAGGCCTTGCATGAGGTACCGCCATGCAGTCATAAATGTAATAAAGATAAGTGGTTCAATAAACAGGGACCACGCGGCAACGCTAACCCAGCAGCAGCAGACGTGATGGAACAGGAGGAGGCCCAGGAGGAGAAGGCCACGCTTTGTGAGACACAACAACCCAGGCCTTGCATGAGGACAAGAAGCGTGCGGATAGCATGCTTTGTACCGCCATGCAGTCATAAATGTAATAAAGATAAGTGGTTCAATAAACAGGGACCACACGGCAACGCTAACCCAGCAGCAGCAGACGTGATGGAACAGGAGGAGGCGCAGGAGGAGAAGGCCACGCTTTGTGAGACACAACAACCCAGGCCTTGCATGAGGACAAGAAGTGTGCGGATAGCATGCTTTGTACCGCCATGCAGTCATAAATGTAATAAAGATAAGTGGTTCAATAAACAGGGACCACGCGGCAACGCTAACCCAGCAGCAGCAGACGTGATGGAACAGGAGGAGGCGCAGGAGGAGAAGGCCACGCTTTGTGAGACACAACAACCCAGGCCTTGCATGAGGACAAGAAGCGTGCGGATAGCATGCTTTGTACCGCCATGCAGTCATAAATGTAATAAAGATAAGAGGTTCCATAAACAGGGACCGGCAACGTTAACCCAGCAGCAGCAGCAGCAGCACACGTGATGGAACAGGAGCAGGCGCAGGAGGAGAAGGCCATGCTTTTTGAGACACAACAACCCAGGCCTTGCATGTGGACAAAAAGTGTGCGGATATAGCAGCAATGCTTTTTGCCGCCATGCAGTCATAAATGTAATACAGATGAGAGGTTCAATAAACAGGGACCGGAAACGCTACACCATCCCAGATGTTCATTGGTCATGTTACTTGGTTGGGGTCCTGGAGTGTTGCGTAGTCGTTTCCAATCCAGGATTGATTCATTTTAATTTGAGTCAGACGGTCTGCATTTTCTGTGGAGAGGCGGATACGCCGATCTGTGACGATGCCTCCGGCAGCACTGAAACAGCGTTCCGACATAACGCTGGCTGCCGGGCAAGCCAGCACCTCTATTGCGTACATTGCCAGTTCGTGCCAGGTGTCTAGCTTCGATACCCAATAGTTGAAGGGTGCAGATGGATTGTTCGACACAGCTACGTCATCTGACATGTAGTCCTTGACCATCTTCTCCAGGCGATCGGTGTTGGAGGTGGATCTGCACGCTTCCTGTTCAGTGGGCTGCTGCTGCATGGGTGTCAGAAAATTTTCCCACTCCAAGGACACTGCCGATACCATTCCCTTTTGGGCACTAGCTGCGGCTTGCGTTGTTTGCTGCCCTCCTGGTCGTCCTGGGTTTGCGGAAATCAGTCTGTCGGCGTACAACTGGCTAGAGGAGGGGGAGGATGTCAATCTCCTCTCTAAAGTCTCCACAAGGGCCTGCTGGTATTCTTCCATTTTGACCTGTCTGACTCTTTCTTCAAGCAGTTTTGGAACATTGTGTTTGTACCGTGGATCCAGAAGGGTATAAACCCAGTAATTGGTGTTGTCCAGAATGCGCACAATGCGTGGGTCGCGTTCAATGCAGTCTAGCATGAATTGAGCCATGTGTGCAAGAGTCCTACCAGAATCCTCATCATCCTCTTGTGAGCGTTGTGATAGTTGTTGTGATGCATCATAGTCGTCACCTTCCTCCTGGTCTGCTTCTGCTGACCATTCGCGCTGAATTGTGGAAGTCCAACGTGCACCGCTCTGGCCCTCGTCAGTGGTGGCATGAAATTCCTGCTCCAACTCCAGCTGTTCCTCCTCCTCTTCTTCGTCATAGCTGCTGGGGCCAGCGTTCCCTGAGGCGGATGGCCTGATGTTGGTACCATCACGCTGATCGTTTTCTCCTTCAGATTCCCACAGTTGCATCATGACAGCTGTTTCCTTGATTTTCAACATTGACCTCTTCAGTAAACACAGCAGTGGTATGGTAATGCTGACTGAAGAGTTGTCACTGCTCACAAGCAACGTGGATTGCTCAAAATTTTGGAGGACTTGGCAGAGGTCCAACATGTTGGCCCAATTGGATCCACAGAAGCTTGGCAGCTGTCCGGATGCGCCTCGGTACTGCGCCGTCATGTACTGGACCACTGCACTCTTCTGCTCACAAAAGCGTGCTAGCATGTGCAGCGTAGAATTCCAGCGCGTAGGGACATCACACAGCAAGCGATGGTGGGGGAGATTGAAGCGCTCCTGCATCTTGGCGAGTGCCCCCGAAGCAGTACTGGAATTTCTACAATGTTTGGCCACTCGACGCACCTTCAACAGAAGATCGGCCACGCCTGGGTATGTCCTCAGGAACCGCTGAACTACTAGGTTCATCATGTGCGCCAGGCAAGGGATGTGTGTCAGCTTAGCCAACCTTAAAGAGGAACTGTAACATAAAAAGATCCCCTGGGGGGTACTCACCTCGGGTGGGGGAAGCCTCCGGATCCTAATGAGGCTTCCCACGCCGTCCTCCATCCGTCAGGGGTCTCGCTGCAGCCCTCCGTGGAGTCCGGGCAGCGGTGACGTCATTATTTACCTTCCTGGCTCCTGCGCAGGCGCTCTGACGGCTGTCGGCTCCGAACTACACGGAAATACCCGATCGCCGTCGGGTCCGCTCTACTGCGCAGGCGCAAGTTTCCTGCGCCTGCGCAGTAGAGCGGACCCGAATGAGATCGGGTATTTCCGTGTAGTTCGGAATGGAAAGCCGCCACAGCGCCCCCGCTGGAGCCAGCAAAGGTAAATATTGAACTGACAGTCGGCACAGTCGCCGGCTGTTCGGAGGGCTGCGGAGAGACCCCCGTGGGACAGAGGACGGCGTGGGAAGCCTCATTAGGATCCGGAGGCTTCCCCCACCCGAGGTGAGTACCCCCCAGGGGATCTTTTGAATGTTACAGAGTCTCTTTAAAGCGCGAATGAGATTACTCCCATTATCACACACAACCATGCCCGGTTTCAAGTCCAGCGGTGCCAGCCACAAATCCGTCTGTTCCTTTATTCCCTTCCAAATTTCCTCCCCTGTGTGCTGCTTATCCCCAAGGCAGATCAGCTTCAGCAACGCTTGCTGACGCATGCCAACAGCTGTGCTGCACTGCTTCCACGATCCTACTGCTGCTGGGTTAGCGTTTCCGGATGAGGTACAGCTTTGAGATGCGTTGGAGGAGAAGGAGTCAGAGAGGTAGGTGCTGCTGTTGTTATCCAGTGGGAGGGACGGCGGTGCAGCTGTTTGCGGCGTGGGCAACACCCGCGCCGTAGCAGGTGAGGAATCGCTGCCAGGCTCCACAAGGTTCACCCAGTGCGCGGTAAGGGAGATGTATCGACCCTGTCCGAACGCACTCGTCCAAATGTCAGTGGTGAGGTGAACCTTGCAGGCAACGGCATTCTTCAAGCTTCGGGTTATTTTGCTGACCACGTGCTCATGCAACTCAGGCACTGCAGAGCGCGCAAAGTGGTAGCGGCTGGGAACCACGTAACGTGGGATGGCCACTGACATCATGCCCTTGAAGCTGTTTGTCTCCTCCACTCGATATGGCAGCATTTCGCAGGCCAGAAGCTTGGCTATGCTGGCTGTTACTGCCACGGCCCGGGGGTCATTTGCTGGCAATTTCCTCTTGCGCTCAAACATCTCCGACACAGACAACTGAACCGTAGCGCTGCACACGGAAGGGCTGTTGGTTGTTGTGTTTGATGAACACTGGGAGACCTCAAGAGCACTACTCCGGAAAGTGACAGTGTCAGCGTCGTCTGATGTTTGTGAATGTTGTGAACCACGCAATGGCTGGGCTACTGCTGCTGCTGAGGCAGGTCTGGTGGTGAGTCTGGTGAACCCAAGGGAGGCAGTGTTGCTGGTACCCTGTCCTGCCGCGTTTGCCCACAGAGTGGGATGTTTGGATAGCATGTGGCGGCTCATGCTGGTGGTGGAGAGGTTGTTAATACTTTTCCCCCTGCTCAGGCGGGTCTTGCACACCTTGCAAATCGCCATGGTAACATCCTCAGTGCAGTCTTCAAAGAAAGCCCAGACTTTGGAGCACCTGCCTCCTTGGTGGCGATTTCTGTTTGCTCCTCTTTTGCCTCTCACTTGAACTTCCACGCTTGTGGTGCCTGAAATTGCGCGCCGCCTACCTTGTGGCACAAGGCGAACTCGTGCAGCAGTGGGTTCTTCAACAGACTCATCTGTGCTGCTGCTACGACGGCGATGTTCTCGTTCACAAACAAAATCTGGGTCTCTGTCCACATTGTCCATACCCTCCTCTTCCATCTCCTCAAACTCGTCATATGTCATTGTGGGGGGCCGCCGCCGTGGAGTAGAGCTCCCCAGAACAACCTCTGCGCAGCTCAGTGCTGGTCGTAATGGAGAAAGCTACGCTTACGGATCATTACGCGTAATTTTACGCTATTACGCATTACGAAATTACGCTTACGGCATAGACATTCAATTTCGGTACATGTCTATAATTACGCATAGCACTTACGCAATTACGCGTAAGTATACCGTAATTCAGGTTATTACGTTATAGGCTTACGCGTAAAATCCTACTAGCAATTAATGCGTAAGGTCATGCTGCCAAGCGGAAAAGTTGAGGCATGGATCAATGTTAGGTAGCCGCCGACTTTAAGGGTTAATAGCAAAGCCCCCTTAAGTGCTAAGAGCCTCAAATTTGGAGAATATATTAAGGAGATCAGAAGGAATAAGAGGAAAATTTTTTTTTTCAAAAAGACCTTATAGTTTTTGCGAAAATCGATGTTAAAGTTTCAAAGGAAAAATATATACATTTAAAAACCCGCCGACTTTAATGGTTAATAGCAAAGCCTGCTTAAAATTTAGGAACACCAAATTCACAGGGTATATTAAGGGGATCAGTGGGAATAAGAGGAAATTTTTTTTTTTCAAAAAGACCTTATAGTTTTTGAGAAAATCGATTTTTAAGTTTCAAGGGCGAAAATGTCTTTTAAATGCGGAAAATGTCAGTTTTTTTTTTGCACAGGTAACAATAGTGTTTTATTTTCATAGATTCCCCCAAGTGGGAAGAGTTTTACTTACTTCGTTCTGAGTGTGGGAAATATAAAAAAAAAAACGACGTGGGGTCCCCCCTCCCAGACCTCTTTAACCCCTTGTCCCCCATGCAGACTGGGATAGCCAGAATGCGGAGCACCGGCCGCGTGGGGCTCCGCACCCTGACTATACCAGCCCGCATGGTCCATGGATTGGGGGGTCTCGGAAGGGGAGGGGCAGCCAAGCTTTCCCCTCCCCCTCCGAGCCCTTGTCCAATCCAAGGACAAGGGGCTCTTCTCCACCTCCGATGGGCGGTGGAGGTGGAGGCCGCGATTTCCTGGGGAGGGGTTCATGGTGGCATCTGGGAGTCCCCTTTAAAAAGGGGTCCCCCAGATGCCCACCCCCCTCCCAGGAGAAATGAGTATAGAGGTACTTGTAGTACCCCTTACCCATTTCCTTTAAGAGTTAAAAGTAAATAAACACACAAACACATAGAAAAAGTATTTTAATTGAACAAAAAACATAACCACGAAAAAAGTCCTTTAATATTCTTAATTAACCATTAATACTTACCTGTCCCTTTAAAAGCCAGTTCCCACGCAATATCCTCGGAAATATACTAATCAGTTACAATGTAACAAAGTTATTACAATGTAACAACTTTGTTACTTTGTAACACCACCGCACCCGACGTCACTCGCCGCTCACCCGCCGGCCGCCGCATACACGCTAGTCCCCGCCGGCTCCCGCCGTCCACTCCGCCCACACCTGTCACTCATATACATGCTGGCACCCATGGGTGCCAGCATGTATATAGGTGACATGTGGGAGAGGCGGGGAGGGCAGCGGAGCCGGCGGGGACTTAGCGTCCCTTCACCCGACCTATATTAGCTCAGAGCTCTCGAAAGCATCTTTGTATTTGGGCTACAAGGAGCCCCATTGGTCCTTAGCAGACCAATGGGGTTCCTTCAAATCAGAAGGAACCCCATTGGTCTGCTAAGGACCAATGGGGCTCCTTGGAGCCCAAATACAAAGATGCTTAGAGAGCTCTGAGCTATATAGCTCAGAGCTCTGTCGGGTCCTGCAGCACAGACGCGGCGGCGGCGGTGAGTGACGTCGGGTGCGGCGTAGTTACAATGTAACAAAGTTGTTACATTGTAATAACTTTGTTACATTTTAACTGATTAGTATATTTCCGAGGATATTGCGTGGGAACTGGCTTTTAAAGGGACAGGTAAGTATTAATGGTTAATTAAGAATATTAAAGGACTTTTTTCGTGGTTATGTTTTTTGTTCAATTAAAATACTTTTTCTATGTGTTTGTGTGTTTATTTACTTTTAACTCTTAAAGGAAATGGGTAAGGGGTACTACAAGTACCTCTATACTCATTTCTCCTGGGAGGGGGGTGGGCATCTGGGGGACCCCTTTTTAAAGGGGACTCCCAGATGCCACCATGAACCCCTCCCCAGGAAATCGCGGCCTCCACCTCCACCGCCCATCGGAGGTGGAGAAGAGCCCCTTGTCCTTGGATTGGACAAGGGCTCGGAGGGGGAGGGGAAAGCTTGGCTGCCCCTCCCCTTCCGAGACCCCCCAATCCATGGACCATGCGGGCTGGTATAGTCAGGGTGCGGAGCCCCACGCGGCCGGTGCTCCGCATTCTGGCTATCCCAGTCTGCATGGGGGACAAGGGGTTAAAGAGGTCTGGGAGGGGGGACCCCACGTCGATTTTTTTTTATATTTCCCACACTCAGAACGAAGTAAGTAAAACTCTTCCCACTTGGGGGAATCTATGAAAATAAAACACTATTGTTACCTGTGCAAAAAAACTGACATTTTCCGCATTTAAAAGACATTTTCGCCCTTGAAACTTAAAAATCGATTTTCTCAAAAACTATAAGGTCTTTTTGAAAAAAAAATTTTTCCTCTTATTCCCACTGATCCCCTTAATATACCCTGTGAATTTGGTGTTCCTAAATTTTAAGCAGGCTTTGCTATTAACCGTTAAAGTCGGCGGGTTTTTAAATGTATATATTTTTCCTTTGAAACTTTAACATCGATTTTCTCAAAAACTATAAGGTCTTTTTGAAAAAAAAAATTTTCCTCTTATTCCTTCTGATCTCCTTAATATATTCTCCAAATTTGAGGCTCTTAGCACTTAAGGGGGCTTTGCTATTAACCCTTAAAGTCGGCGGCTTTTTTATATTATACGGGAGCGTAATATTACGCGATTACGGCAGACTGTGTAATTTCAATGGGAGTTTACTGTCTTACGCGTAATTTGTTACGCGTAAAACGTAACCCTACGGTCTACGCGTAATTAATTACGCGTAATACCGTAACCTTACACGTAACGCTTACGGTGCATTTGTAGTGAATTACGATGCGTAATTACGCTAATGCGTAATTTCGGCCCAGCACTGGCGCAGCTCACTCCAACGTCGTCTTCCAGATCTTGTCGGCCGACCTCCTGCAATTGCAACCCCTCCTGCCCAACTTGCTCTGGGATTTGGGTTTCCGAGTCCTCCTCGGACTCGCCTTGTATTTCAGTGCGCGGTGCATTTCCCACAGTTAATGGTTGTGAATCCGGGCACAACATTTCTGGCTGTTCCTCCATTGACCTTTGAAAGGTGGAAGTTTGTTGGGCTGGGAATAGCTCCTGCGAATACCCCATTGTGTCCTGGGGTAATTCATCGGACTGGTTATCTGGCAGTTGTGTGCGTGGTGTCGCTGCCGGTTGTGTCAGCTTTGTGCCCACTGGCTCCTTGTAACTGGCTGAGGACTCGGACCTCGTGCGTGATGTGCTGGTGCTGCTTAACCCACTGCTGGACGCTTGAGAGGTCATTATCTGGTCCTGTTCTTTTGGATCTATGAGGATTGTTGTCCTGGACAACATGGGCGGTATTGAGTGGGTTTTCTTGGGTGCTCCCCTGTGGCCTGTACGTGAACCGTCAGGGGAAACACCTCTTCCCTTGCCCCTTCCTCTTTCACCGGATTTCTTCCTCATTTCACTTATCCTTACAGTACACGCTGACTGGCAGCAGTACAGTGGCAGTACAGAAATGCTATACAGTACCACTATTCCCAGCAGCGACACAGAGCACAATGCTATACAGTGGCGGGTGAGCGGTGTACCACTATTCCCAGCAGCGACACAGAGCACAATGCTATACAGTGGCAGGTGAGCGGTGTACTACTGTTCCCAGGCCCAGCAGACACAGAGTGGAAGTAAACACAATGCTATATAGTCTGGCTGAGCGGTGTACACAGAGTGGCAGTACACACAATGCTATAAAGTCTGGCTGAGCGGTGTACACAGAGTGGCAGTACACACAATGCTATATAGTCTGGCTGAGCGGTGTACACAGAGTGGCAGTACACACAATGATATATAGTCTGGCTGAGCCATGTACACAGAGTGGCAGTACACACAATGCTATATAGTCTGGCTGAGCCGTGTACACAGAGTGTCAGAAAACACAATGCTATATATAGCGTGGCTGAGCGAGGTGCACAGTGGCAGTACACACAATGCTATATAGTCAGGCTGAGCCGTGTACACAGAGTGTCAGTAAACAATGGTATATAGTCTGGCTGAGCGGTGTACACAGAGTGTCAGTAAACAATGGTATATAGTCTGGCTGAGCAGTGTACACAGAGTGGCAGTAAACACAATGCTATATATAGCGTGGCTGAGCGAGGTGCACAGTGGCAGTACACACAATGCTATATAGTCAGGCTAAGCCGTGTACACAGAGTGTCAGAAAACACAATGCTATATATAGCGTGGCTGAGCGAGGTGCACAGTGGCAGTACACACAATGCTATATAGTCAGGCTGAGCCGTGTACACAGAGTGTCAGTAAACAATGGTATATAGTCTGGCTGAGCGGTGAACACAGAGTGGCAGTAAACACAATGCTATATATAGCGTGGCTGAGCGAGGTGCACAGTGGCAGTACACACAATGCTATATAGTCAGGCTAAGCCGTGTACACAGAGTGTCAGAAAACACAATGCTATATATAGCGTGGCTGAGCGAGGTGCACAGTGGCAGTACACACAATGCTATGTAGTCTGGCTGAGCTGTGTACACAGAGTGGCAGTAAACACAATTCTATATATAGCGTGGCTGAGCGAGGTGCACAGTGGCAGTACACACAATGCTATATAGTCTGGCTGAGCCGTGTACACAGAGTGGCAGTAAACACAATGCTATATATAGCGTGGCTGAGTGAGGTACACAGTGGCAGTACACACAATGCTATATAGTCAGGCTAAGCCGTGTCCACAGAGTGTCAGAAAACACAATGCTATATATAGCGTGGCTGAGCGAGGTGCACAGTGGCAGTACACACAATGCTATATAGCCAGGCTAAGCCGTGTACACAGAGTGTCAGAAAACACAATGCTATATATATCGTGGCTGAGTGAGGTACACAGTGGCAGTAAACAATGCTATATATATAGTGTGGCTGAGCGAGCGGTGTACTACTGTTCCCAGCAGCGACACACAATGACTGGGGGGGACCCTGGCTAGCGTGGCTGGAGAGCGAACTACCCTGCCTGCCTACCCAAAGCTAAACCCACAGACAAATGGCGGATATATGACGTGGGTCGGGTATTTATTTACCCGAACCACGTGACCGTTCGGCCAATCAGAGCGCGTTCGGGCCCGAACCACGTGACCCGTTCGGCCAATCACAGCGCTAGCCGAACGTTCGGGGAACGTTCGGCCATGCGCTCTTAGTTCGGCCATATGGCCGAACGGTTTGGCCGAGCACCGTCAGGTGTTCGGCCGAACTCGAACATCACCCGAACAGGGTGATGTTCTGCAGAACCCGAACAGTGGCGAACACTGTTCGCCCAACACTACCTGATGGGTGCCTATGCCTAGGGGGCTGTCTGGTACCTTTATTGACTAACCTTCCTCATCTTACCTTACCAAAGAAGCTAAATGACCAACAGTGGGGGACAAATTTGGCATCTTGCCTAGGGCACCATTTCAAGTTAATCCTTCTCTGGGTGCACCAACATTAAGGAAAATGTGCCCAGGGAAATGGTGTTCTTAGCCCCTTTCAGAGGACTCTGGAAGCTATTTAATAAAAAGGAGACCCAAGATATCCTTCACCCCAGGAGATATGAGTATAATACCTCTTACTTATTCCCAATTTGATGCTTCAGGGGGATCAGGACTGAGAGAGAAAGCACAAAGCAGCAACAATTGCTGAATCTGACACACAGGGTGTTGGTTAGGCACACAATCACACAAAAGTGGCTCTGCTGAAACAAAGGAAAGATGAGGTGAACAAACACCTTCAAAAAAAACCCCACAGAGACAATGGGAGCCAAATAGCACAATATGTCACTTAGTTTTGGAAAAATGAATGAGAACGGGATATACTCACAAAGGTGGGTTGCAGCAAGAGGCCACCAAGCAAATGAAGCAGATTGAGAAATATGACCCATCTCTATGCAGGTATTCCAGGTTTAGTTGGATGAAATTGGTCACACTCTTGAAAAGTTAATTGGTACCAAGAGCGGCAAATGCCACTATGGTCCAAGATAACCCAACTAGGCGAGGGAGGTGAAACTGGCACAACAGGAGTGAAGAGATAACCAGGGTGAAATAAAAAAAAATTGTACAATGCGTTTTGTGGGTGCAAGCCAACTTCCTCAGGTGCTCCAAGCTTTGGGCTATTCACCTGGTGGCACTTTACTTGGCCTGAGGAAGTGGGCTTGCACCCACGAAACGCGTTCACTGTGCTAATAAAACTTATCCTGTTTTATTCACATATTGGGCCTGATTCACAAAGCGGTAATAACTCAGTTATCACGCCTAAAAGACTTTAGGCGTGATAACCTTTGCACTAGCAAAGTTATCACCGCTTTGTGCTGTAACTCGCGCAAAGCTCCCACGCGCAAAGTCCCATAGGGCTTCGCGCGAGTTGCTTCAGATCACGCCTAAACTAAGTTTAGGCGTGATAAAGGGCTTTTCACAGGCGTGCAAAGTGTTTGCACTGCTTTGTGAATCAGGCCTATTGTGTCAATTCAGAGGTAACTATTATTATTGTTTTTAACACAATTGTATTTCACCCTGGGTGCCTCTTCGCCCCTGTTTTGCTGAAACATGTATCTTCCAGCTATGTTTTTTCTAGGTAAAAAAAATTAACCCTTCGCACGCTCGCATGCAAATGTTCAAACAAATGCATTCACAGATTCACTCATCCAGGCACAACTGTTATCCCTACAGCTAAGTTAAAAGCCGGGGTTTTAGTTCACAGAAGAATGCATTCTTATGCTTAGTCACCTATACTGTGCAGAAGTACGCAGGTAAACATAGGTGTCCTAACTCTGGCCCTGTAACATGCATAGTGCAGACATGCAAACATTCATTACATCAAACCTATCTAGGGATTAGGAGCACACATCCTGATGTCCTCTCCTGGGACAGATAGTGCATCAAACTAAACTCACAAGGGAGCTAATGTAATGTATCCATGTGCACCATGCACAGTGGTGCCTGGATGAGGGAATCTGTAAATGCATTTGTTTGAACATTTGCATGCGAGTGTCCAAAGGTTTTTTTGTTTTTTTTTGCCATTTTTCTGGCCACACCCCCTTCAGCACCCCCCTTTCCTTAATAATGTATTTAAATGTCCTAATTAGGTGCCTAGATATACTGTGGGTGTTTTTTTTCATGTCTTTTTTCTAGGTTTCTTGCCTCTAGAATGGCTTCATTAGCATAGATAAACGTACCATCTGTTATGCATCTGGGAGACTCAGAACCTATAAAAAAAACTACCTTGAATGGGGTTCCATACAGACCACCATGCAGCAATTCTATATTTGGGGAAACACGGGACATGGGCTTTGCTAGACTTGTCCAATAAGCTACCAATGTAGCAGCAACACAACAAATTAGATACATGACCAAAAAGACCAAGTAGGTTTACCATTCAGTGCAACATTACAGACTGCTAGATGAACAAAAAGACCCAGCAATCCAATTAACAAGCTTGTAAATCTCCACAATCCACGTTCTCCACAGGACAGCAGACTAACTGCAATTTCAAGTTAACTAACAGTACTTGGCATGGTATTGGATTAACAACAATTTCCAGTAGTCCAAGGACCTTCTTCACCTATGTGGCTTATGCCTTCACAACCAGACAGAGGAAAGGTAGAAAGATAATCAGTCAGACCTAGAAACTTAAATCTCTTTAGTCTACAGAGCAACACATCTTCAGTTTTCAAGTTGGGAGTTTGCTCATCTGAGCAAAGGAGCCCCCTTTAGTTCTCCCCAATAGAGATGGCTCGAACATCAGATTTTGGGTTCGCTAACCGCGAAGGCGAACTTCCGCACAAGTTTGTGTTCGTGCGAACTGGGCTAACCATCACAGTCTTCAATGGTCAGGCAAATTTTAAAACATGCAGGGATTTTTCTGGCCACAAAAGTCATGGAATTTTGTTTCAATGGGTCTAACACCTAGAGGGGGGGCATGCCGGAGTGGGATACACGTCAAAGGTCCCTGGGAAAATTACGGATTTGTCACACAGCAGGGTTACAATCCCTAAAGGGCTGAAATCACATTGCATTCCTAAATTGGAGGCATAGAGTGCTTGAAAACATCTTGCCTGTGTAGACATGGATCAGCAGGTAGTGTAAGTAGTGTATTGCTTCACACTGACAGACCAAACTCACTGTTTAACTAGCCGCAAACAGCTGTTTGTGTAGTGATGGCCGTGCTGGACTGGTACGCACGTTGGCAAGAGTGCAGGTGATGGCGGTTTTCCAGCCCATATGGTCGGGCTGAGTTAGCTCAATGACAAAACAACAGTGACTGTCCAGCTGATCAAATATGGTCTGTCCACAATGAAGAAACAACCTTATTATCTTGGGTGTGCCCCCAATACACTCGTATAGGTCATTGCTTCATTGTGATATGCAAACCCCTTCGCTGCGGCAAAGTAACAATCACGAAGGGGAATTGACAAGTGTACTTGCTTTTTGTTTTGTTGTTGTTGCAGCCACAGTACAGCCCACAAAATTAGGATCCATGCCTCATTCATTTTAATAAAGGTGAGGTGCTGAACACTTTTTTGACCTAGGCGACTTCTCTTCTCACTGACAATGCCTCCAGCTGTGCTGAAGGTCCTTTCTGACAGGACGCTTCAGGCAGGGCAAGCCAGAAGTTGGATGGCAAATTGTGACAGCTCTGGCCACAGGTCAAGCCTGCTCACCCAGTAGTACAGGGGTTCATCACTGCTCACAGTGTCTATATCCACATTTAAGACCAGGTAGTCGGCTATCTGCCGGTCGATTCATTGTCGAAGGGTGAATCCCGAAGGGTTGAGGCGAGGCGTTGGACTAAAGAAAGTCCGCATGTCCGACAGCAAGCTAAGCACATCTTATGATAGATAGAGTGCTGGCTTGCTTGCAATAGCTAGGAGAGTATAGTAGAACTACAAAGACAAGCAACTGACTCTGGGCTGTATGCAGTGTGTGTAACCCACACAGATATCAATAACAGATACAGTTGGAAGCTAAGCACAGCTTATGATAGACAGTGTGCTGGCTTGCTTGCAATATAGATAGAAGCATATAGTAGAACTACACAGCCCAGCAATTACTGTGGCCGGCCTGTATGCAGTGTGACCAGTGTCTTTCTCACACACACACACACACACACACACACAAAAACAAATAGAACAATATGAGACCTCAAACAGGCTTTTCATTTGTGGTGCTTTCAGCAATCAGCAACAAACAGAAGCACCTAGCTAACTGTCCCTATCTCTGCAGCTGTGTCTCTCCCTTCCATTTACTGCAGCAGCAGCACCAGACTGAGAACATGGCCGGCACTGCTCCATTTTTATAGGCGGGGCGGGCGTCTGTGGGTGAGTGCAGCCTGATTGGCCGCCATGTGTCTGCTGACTGTGATGTAGAGGGTCAAAGTTTAGCCCAATGACGAGGTATAGGGGACGGTCAAACGCACTATGTGTTCGGGGCCTGCCGCGGACGCGAACAGCTGAATTTCTCACGATCTACCCGCCCAGCGAACCGTTCGGGCCTTCTCTACTCCCCAATGCTCTCTGTTCTGTAAGTCAGAGTTCCTGGGCCCATATGCAACTGACTTTTTCTTCTGAGTTATCTTCTAGATCCTTTTCATGTTCTCTTTAAAATAACTTTTCAGCATTTTAAAACTAAGTAACTTTTTTTTCTTAAAGTATTTCCTGCCTTCTAAAAGGTATTTTATGACAAAGGGCCTGATTCACAAAGCGGTGATAACTCAGTTATCACGCCTAAAAGACTTTAGGCGTGATAACCTTTGCACTGCTGAGTTAGCACCGTTTTGTGCTCTTTAGCGCGCGCAAAGTCCCGCGCGCAAAACTTTTCGCGCGGGAAATGCGCGCGAGTTTCATTTTATCATGCCTAAACTGAGTTTAGACGTGATAAAGGGCTTTTCACAGGCGTGCTAACACTTTGCACCGCTTTGGAAATCAGGCCCCAAGTGTGCAAATATCACCTAGGAGAAAACTCAGGAAAAAAGGGGATTGCATGTGGGGCGGAGCCTATATGCAATTCCCTTTTTTCTCTTCTAAGTGATATTTTCACACCTAGGCCCAGATGCAATTCACTTTTTCACCTGAGTTTTCTCCTCGGTCATATTTTCATAAGTTGTCATAAAGTGCCTTTTAAGCCACTAGAAACCAATAAAATACTTAAAATAAATTTGATAGTACTTTTTCACCAACTTTTTGGTACTTTTTGTTTGTGAGATGCTGAAAAATTAGTTTAAAGAGAAGATAAAAAATTTCTCCTTGGAGATAACTCAAGTGAAAAAATGAATTGCATATGGCCCCTAGTCATAAAATGCCCTTTAAACCCGAAGCAAGCAAGAAAATACTCAAAATAATTTTGCTAGTGCTTCTTCATCAAGTTTTGGGTGTTTTTGTTTTTTTCAATTGTAAAATGATTAAAAGTTATTTTAAAGAGAATATGAAAATTATCACCTAGGAGATAACTGAGGAGTAAAAATTATTGCATATGTTCCCAATACGCACAGCGTCCTTTGTAGAACACAACATATTCCTTTAAATACTCTCAACTATTCTTGATAAGTCAACAAGAATTTTAGTAAACAGGCAGGCGTCTTCATACTTCCTGAGAGAGATCAAGGCACTAAGCTGAATATTTTATCCCCACTCCTCTCTTGATGAACAGGAGAGTTAAATTAAAGTCCTCAGCATTGCACTGGATTAACAACAAGTCCCAGCAATCCCAATAGCTAGGTCTTCACAACCAGCTGGAGGAAGGGTAGAAAATAATCAGACCCTGGAACTTGAATCTTTTTAGGCTGTAGTTGTGTAGGTTGTGAACAACAAATCTTCACTCTGTCTTATTATGGTGCCCATACAGGGTACAATTTCTTTCATCCAATCTTACCATTTCTATGTAGTATAAGGGTAAATTAAGTGAATACACTGAAAGGATAATTTAGGCAGTTCCCTTATATTACATAGAAATGGTAAGATTGGATGAAAGAAATTGTACCCTGTATGGCCACCATTAGAGATATATAGGCACTCAGCTAAATATGTTTCAGTCTTCACTCCTCTTGATAAACAGGCATTTTAACTTAAAGCGGATCCGAGATGAAAAACTAACTATAACAAGTAACTTGTCTATATATCTTATGTACAGTTTAGATGGTTTAAACTGCAAATCTGTCTGCATACTGCTTTAATAGAATATGATTATTTCTTCCTGTGATACAATGACAGCAGCCATGTTGTTTGTAAACATTACACAGAGGCAGGCTTATCTGCACCATCAGCACTCAGACTGAAAAAAACCTAACCCCCCCCCCCCCCCTCCTCCATTCTGCCTCTGAAATCTCTGGCTAGTAATACCTCCCCCTCCTCCTGCCCAGACTGAGCTCCCATGAGCCCTTGCTACTGCCAAGGCTCTCTGAAAACTGTGGGTGGGGATTATTTCGTTTATAGGGAATTAGAGTATTAAAACAAAAACAAAAAAGTATTTGGCTTGAGGAATTCCCTATAAACTATAGGAAAGGAACACAATTATGCAATGAGTAAAAGTTCATCTCGGATCCACTTTAAGGTCTTCCCTCTGCTCTCTCACCTCTTCCTGACGCTGTGGATCTGGAGGGAGATTGTGGCTTTACCCACCCAGCCACATACATACCCACTCCAATATCTAACAGGATTCTGAACTGGGGAGAATGATATGACCCTGACCATCTTCAGCCACACCCCATGAGTGTCCCTGCCAGTGGCTTAGAAGAAAGCCGTTCCAATTTACAGGCTTTTTCTGATTGACAGCAAAAGTTCATTTGATTTAAAATGTCCTAGCTGCAGATAGGAAGCTGAGAAAAGTTTGCCGATAATTAGAAACAATTCTAAAAGTTTAACTTCTAGTTTAACTTTATTCTCCCACAAGAACAGACAGCAATGGGGAAATGAAGCAGAAATCAGGAGGGACTGGATACAGGCATAAAAACCTGTCTTCATATTCCTGGTGTTTCTCTGCGTATGAATTCCACCTCCTGCTCCAGCTTAGTGAAAAACGAAAACTTAAATGACACTGGAGGTAGCTTATAAATTCCAATTTCAAACATTTAAGTGACTCCATGAAGTTTACTTGGATTAGAGCTATTTCCATCAATGTCATCAAAGAGAAGGCTGTACTTTGGATATTACCAGCTTCATCAAGGTAAAGTACAAGTGAAACTCAAAAATTAGAATATTGATAAATGTAATACACTTATTACATGCAAAGCGAGATAGTTCAAACCTTTATTTGTTATAAATTTGATGATTATGGCTTACAGTTTATGAAACTCCCAAATCAAAATCACAGAGCATTAACCTCCCTGGTGTTATGATCATTTTCGGATTCAGGGTATAAAAGCCGTGCAATTTTTTCCCAAGCTTTTAGATCCTAAAAACAAGGAAAAAAAACATATCACAAAGAGATCTGCAGCAGCTCCTGCATATCACTCACTCAGGCACGGGATTACCGCTCTAAGCTGTGGATTTCTATCCCGAGGCTGATTCGGGGTTATCACTAAGGAGTTAAGAATATTGTGAAAATGATTAACATTCTAGGCTGAAAGTGACAGTCTCTAATCAGCTAATTCATCCAAAACATCTGCAATATTTAAGCTGAATTACTGAAATAAATGTATGTTTGCACTATAATTTTTCAAAATTTCACCTATATGTTTAATGTGTTAATGTATTTTTTTAATTAAACATGCCAAGACCTGCTCAATAATGCAATACAACTGTATGATTTCATTTTTTTCCCTCTCAACAAAAATACAACCTTATCTCCTGCAGTGTTTTCATTTGAAAAAAAAATAGACAACAGCATGTCTTTATATTTTATCTACAGTTCAATTGAGATAGTTTTATAACATTAGAAAGTCAATGTAACCCTGGAAAACTAGTGGGTACAGCTTCAAAGCACATTATCCAAGCAGAGACCAGCAGAGACTGCAGCCTGTTTACTATCAGTTTAAACACAGAGGAATAGATTCTACTGCACATTAGTGGTGAGCACAAATTTTGCATAATTCTAATTTTGCATCGTAATACACAATTTTGCAAAATCGTAATGTGAAATTTCAGGTAAAATCGTAATTTATTTTGTTTGTAAACGTGATCAGGAATCACAATATCACTGCATTTTTGCATCATTTTGTGCCACATTTAGGCTACTTTTCCACCAAGACGTTGCGTTTTAGGGGACGTTATGATCGCATAACGTGCCCCTAATGCAACGCATGGTGGTGTTGAAGTTGGATGTCAGATTGAGCTGCGTTATGCAGCTCTCAAAGCAGCAGCTCCAGGTTAGTGATAGGAAGTCCGGATGTTTTTAAGGATTCAGATAATTTGAATCGGATCATTGAAAAGATCCGAATCTTTGAACCGAATCATTTGAATCATTTTACTAGGGAAGCAGACTGGGTGAAATGACTAGCAGGACAGCACTTTCCCTGCACTGTACATTCTGTATGTTCCTGTTTCTTCCAGACAGACATCCACTGTGAACCGAATCTTTCATTGTGATGATCCGACTCACAAAAAAGATCCGGATCAAATGAACTATTCGTTCATGATCCGGACAACACTACAGTCCCACCATGAGTCACCACAGTGCAGTGAATATTAATTAGCCATGTGGCTGGCCGCAGAGGAGGAGGGGAGACCTCCTCCTCCAACATTACCGAGCATGTGCAAACAGTCTAACGCTGCTTAGCCCAGTGTAACGTACAGCATGCAGCACTTTGTTTAAATGTGCTGTGTTACTATGTAACGCAATGTGTGCACTGTGGACAGCACATTGATTTTACAGTGCTGTGAGTTAGGCTGCGTTAATGGCTGCTGTAACGTGGGACTTTAACGTCCCACTGCGAAACCAGCCTTAGTGGTTAATAGCAAAGCCCCCATGTTATCATCACCAAAACTGCTTTGTGTGTTGAGGGGTATAGTGGAACCAAGGCAAAAAAAAAATATATATTTTTTAAAAGACCTTGTAGTTTTTGAGAAAATGGATTTTAAAAATGCAAAACTGACAAACTGTAATTTTTCTGAGTTTAAAACACATTTTTCCTTTGCATTTTTAAAATGCACTGCAAACTCTTTTTGAAAAAAAAAGCCTTTGTTCCCACCATTCTCCTTAACTTACATAGTAATTCTGCTGATGAAAGCAAGTATGGGGGCTTTGCTAATACAGTAACCTCTAAAGTTGACACAAAACTACACAGAAATTACAAATGGATCACACAAAATTAGTGGCAATGTCCAAATTGTAATTACGTATGGCTGTAATTGCAAAAATGTATGCAAAATTACGTGTAATCGTAATTAGCAGATTATTGCTGCTGCATATACCGAGGATGACATACCTGTGATGGTAAAAGAAGTGACAAGGACAATGCATTCTTCAACACAGTCACAGTTATTTTAAAGAGGAGCTGTCAGCCATACTATCTCAGAAACCCCCCCACAAATATAAGTCAATATTTGCTATACTTACATAACATATGTATTGCACTTTCCAGGTTTTTATTTTAGTGAATTTTCTAAAGTAAAAAAAAAAAATAACCTACTTAGCATTTCCCATTTTAACTGTGGCTATTTTGAAGCCAATTCTGATGTCATTTCTTCCCTTACTCTCCTCTGCCTCATTGTGTATGTATTGCCCGCTCTCCACTATAGAAAAGACATTGTTTAAGTATGAGAACTATTGGCCAATCAGAGAAGAATTGAGGTGTGGGAGGAGAAAACAGGAGGGAAAGAGGCTTCAGCCAATCAGGCTGCATTAGTTAAGTTTGAGGGGAAAGTAGAGAAGCAAAAAAGGACAACCCAGCATGCCCTGCAACTTCCTTTGTGCGTACCAAATAAGAGTCAGGTAAACTGGGGAACGATCATTTATCAACAAGAAAAGTAATTGTGATTTTAACTTTTGGATTGCCTGGTTAGCATCCTTATTACTTGTTTACCAGATAAAAATAAAGAATTGATTTTTGACGTTATGCCCGACAGTTAAACTTTAAACATTATTCAGTATAAGTATGCTAAGAAATTGTCTTAGGTCCCTTTTTTGTTCTCCTCTATGGCAAATGTTAAAAAATTGAGTAGTTATCTATGTAAATAAGCTTGTTGAACAGCTTATGGGATTCATCCCATTTCCTGAAAAGTAAATAGAGGCAAACATTCTTATCTGGCTCTGATGATAATTCTAATAAGGTTTTGGTGCTAAAAAGTTAGAACGGTCATTACTTCTGTTTGTTTTGTAAACAAAAGTAATGACTTCTGTTTGTTATGACTATGGTAGGGATTCAATTGTGTGCCCCTCTGAGGGACAGTTAATATACAGTGATGCAGAAGATGTTGGCACTATATAAATACTAAATAATAATATAAATACACTTCAGGACTGTCATTACTTCCTAATCATAAGAACATGTACATTTGTCAAATATTACTTAAAGAGACACTGAAGCGGAAAAAAATGATGATATTATGATTTGTATGTGTAGTACAGCTAAGAAAAAAAACATTAAGATCAGATACATCAGTCTAATTGTTTCCAGTACAGGAAGAGTTGAGAAACTGCAGTTGTTATCTCTATGCAAAAAAGCCATTAAGCTCTCCGACTAACTTGGTCGTGGAGAGGGCTGTTATCTGACTTTTATTATCTCAACTGTAATTGAACTGTTTACTTTTCCTCTGCTAGAGGAGAGGTCATTACTTCACAGACTGCTCTGAAAGAATCATTTTGAATGCTGAGTGTTGTGTAATCTGCACATATTATAGAATGATGCAATGTTAGAAAAAACACTATATACCTGAAAATAAAAGTATGAGAATAGTTTCTTTGCTGCTAATCTTCTAGTAATTATTCATAGTACACAACCAATTCATTATATCATATTTTTTTTTCGCTTCAGTGTCTCTTTAAGCAAAATCATTTCAAATAATTTCCAAATAAAAAAATGCAGTGGTGTCAGTGATGTATAATTATACACTGCTATGCAGTATAGTCAAGTTGAATTAGTGTCACTAGTGTTTTGTTGGCTCTATTTGATCATCTGGCTCGGGAACTACTTGCATTGTCTCAGATGTAAGGTGGAGGGAGCCATCTAAAGGCCATATGTGGCAATACAGCAGTGCATTCATCCATTCCAGTGGCGTACCTAGGGCATTTGACACCCGGTGCTGGGTATTATACGACACCCCCCCAAAAAAGTAAAGGGGAAAAAAATGGGTGGCGCTATAACATGCGGCGCGCTAAGTGCGCCGCGGCAAAGAAAATGGGCGTGGCCATGACCGGATGAGGGCAGAGCTAACTGTAATTTAACATGAACCCGGGTGAGAGTGATATGGAGGCTGCCATATTTATTTCCTTTTAAACAATACTAGTTGCCCTGCTGATCTATTTGGCTGCAGTAGCGAACTGAATCACACCAGAAACAAGCATGCTTGTTCAGGGTCTATGGTTGAAAGAATTAGAGGCAGAGGACCAGCACGGCAGCCAGGCAACTGATATTGCTTAAAAGGAGATAAATATGGCAGCCTCAATATTATTCTCACCTCGGGTTCCCTTTAAAAGTGCAACGCAAAGACAGAGGGCCCAAGTATTGGTGCCCCTTTCCCCAGAAAATTCACATACTTGTGCAGGTTTTCTCAAGAAAATAAACGTAATGTGTGCAGATTTGCCCAGAGAATATGTTCAATCACGTCGGCAGATTTGCCCAGAGAATAAGTTCAATCACGTCGGCAGATTTGCCCAGAGAATAAGTTCAATCATGTCGGCAGATTTGCCCAGAAAATACATGCAATCATGTCGGCAGATTTGCCCAGAAAATACATGCAATCATGTCGGCAGATTTGCCCAGAAAATACATGCAATCATGTCGGCAGATTTGCCCAGAAAATACATGCAATCATGTCGGCAGATTTGCCCATAAAATACATGCAATCATGTAGCAGATTTGACCAGAAAATACATGCAAACGTGTGGCAGACCAGTCCAGAAAACACTTCAATTGTGTAGCAGACCTGGCCAGAACATAAACGCTACACCTGGCTGCTAATATAAATTAAAAAAAAAAAAAAACATTTACTCACCTGCAGCAGAGCTCCTGTTCCGGCCTCCGTCCGGTGCGCAGCTCCCACGATCCTCTGCAGCCAGCAACTGAAACCCCCAAAGTCTCCAGAGCAGGGCTTCAGACATTTTACTATAGCCCTGATCTGCCGCTGCGGTGAACTGACACGGCATCTATTAGATGCCAAAAGTCAGTTCACGCTGGAGGGTGCTTGGAGAATTTTAGGGGGTGCTTCAGCACCCAAAGCACCCCCCCCCGGTGCCGCCACTGCCCCCAGTATAGGTAGCTAGCAGTTGCCCCCAGTATAGGTAGCTAGTTGCCCCCAGTGAAGGTAGTATAGTTGCCCCAATATAGCTAGTATAGTTGCCCCCAGGATAGGCAGCATAGCTGCTGCCCCCATTGTAGGTAGTGTTGCTGCCCCCAGTGTAGCTAGTATAGTGGCCCCCGTACAGCTGCCCTCCAGTATAGGTAGTATAGTGGCCCACAGTTTAGATAGTATAGTTGCCCCCAGTGTAGCCTCCATTGTAGCTGGCATGGTGCCGCCCCCCCAGTATAGGTAATATAGTGGCCCCCATAGTTGCCCCCAGTATAGCTAGTATAGTGACCCCCAGGCCCAGTGTAGCTAGTATAGTGGCCCCCCGTTTAGCTGCCCCCAGTATAGTGGCCCCAAGTTTAGGTAGTATAGTGGCCCCCAGTTTAGGTAGTATAGTGGCCCCCAGTTTAGGTAGTATAGTGGCCCCCAGTTTAGGTAGTATAGTGGCCCCAGTTTAGGTAGTATAGTGGCCCCCAGTTTAGGTAGTATAGTGGCCCCCCGTTTAGCTGCCCCCAGTATAGTGGCCCCCAGTTTAGGTAGTATAGTACACCCCCCCCCCCCCCCCAGTGTAGCTAGAAGGAGGGGTGACAGCAGGGATAGCGGCGGGGAGGGGGGACATATCCCCCACCCTCCCTCACCTGGGTCCCCTCCTTCTGCCTCTCTCCCCCCCCCAAAAAAAAAATGTGGGCAGCGGGCAGCAAACAGGGCGAGCAGGCAGACGCGGAGAATACTCACGTTACTTCCGCGTATCGTATCAGCCTGGAACATGCGTCGCCATCA